>NC_055696.1:29691382-29993882 GCF_017639745.1 Melanotaenia boesemani | reverse complement strand
TTTCATGTACAGAACAATTCAAAGTGCTTTACATAAAACAAAGGCATTACAGATAATTAGAAATAATATAAGGCAGCAACACATAATCACAATAAAATAATAAATTACATTAAAATGATTAAAAGCAAGATAAGTTAAAAAGTTAACATGCAGATTTAATGCATAGGTGCATGAGAAAAGAAATGTTTTTAACCTGGATTTAAAAATGTCTACATTTGGTGAAAGTTTAATCTCCACTGGCAGTTTGTTCCACTTGTTTGCAGCATAACAGCTAAATGCTGCTTCTCCATGTTTAGTCTGGACTCTGGTTTGACCAGAGTCTTTGGATTTAAGGGCTCTGCTAGGTTTATATTCTCTGAACATATCACAGATGTATTTTGGGCCTAAACCAGAAAAAGGGTTTTAAAATCTATTCTGTGACTGAATGGAAGCCAGTGTAAAGATTTTAAAACTGGTGTGATGTGTTCAGATCTCTTAGTCCTGGTTAAAACTCTAGCAGCAGCATTTTGGATGAGCTGCAGATGTTTAATGCTCTTTTTAGGAAGTCCTGTTAAAAGACCATTACAGTAATCCAGCCTACTAGAGATGAATGCATGGGTGAGTTTCTCTTGGTCTTTCTGGGAGACTAGACTTTTAATTCTGTTGATGTTTCTGAGCTGGTAAAAAGCTTCTTAGTGAAGCTTTGATGTGGCTGCTGAAAGTCAGGTCTGAGTCTATATACACTCCAAGGTTACGAACTTGGTCAGTGTTTTTAAGCACGTGAGTCTCCAGGTGTTTGCCAATGCTGACCCTCTTCTCTTTGTTACCAAACAGAATAATCTCAGTTTTGTCTTCATTTAATTGTAGAGAAATCTCCTTCATCCAGGTGTTTATTTGCTCCAGACACTGACACAGTAAGTCTATTGGACTTCAGTAATCTGGTGACAGACACGTAAAGTTGTGTATCATCTGCATAACTTTGATAATTAATGCTATAGTTCTGTAATATTTGACCCAAAGGGAGCATGTAAACCTCCTGGGCTGGAAAGAAATACCTGAAAACCTTCCATAGATCACCTAAAAGTTAAGCTATCCATCACAATTTACCCTACAAAGTTCCACACTAGCACTCGGGGGTGCTGGAGATGTAGTGGAGTTTTAAGGGTTAAACAACTTACTCAAAAATGACAACAAAGTAAATGTATCTAGAAGGATTCTTTGGATGGGAAAAATCCAAATGTGAGCTGGTTCTTCTGGTTCTGGTGTTGACTGTCTCAGACATGTGTAAACAGTCACGCAGAGCTCAGTGTTGGTGTGGATTTTCCAGGTTAGACACGTTCTGCTTCATGTAGTAATCATTCATTTGTCGTATTCATTGAAAAAGTTGTCCAGTGATATTTCCACCGTATCTTCTGCAAGGTGACTTTTTGAGTATGGATCGATATGGATTTACAGTCGGAGCCGGCTCACAGACTCTGCAGACAGCTCCATGATTGTACATATTGATCGGGCATCTCTTCCTTTCTTTGTCCATCCACTCATGGAAACTGGACATCTCCCCTTTCAACGACTAGGACAGGGGGGTTTAGTGAAAACGTTATAATTGGGTGATTTCCTTATTTTTCCCATTCACTTCCTAAAACATTCCCAAACCTATAAATGTTATTATGTGAGTAAAACTGGTTGGGGATGAAGAGGAAAACTGGGTTTTTACATGGTTTGTAGGTATGAAGGAGATTTGATTTAACGTAACTTAAACACATTCCCACCATTGTTGAAGCACTCTCTTTTAAACCGATTTTGAATTGTGGAGAGAAATAAATGTTTCCAGCATGGATGGTGTTATGCAGCTCAGTGATGGTCAGGGTGCTAGGCAACGATAAAAAATTTTAATCACATAAAATGTAGCGATTAATCACAGCGTTACACACAAAATGTCCTTTTCCTTTTAAAAAAAAAAAGGCTTTCAAAAAATGTAAATTTTGGTTTACAGGGGTCTGCAAACGGCGGCTCCGGAGCAGCAACTGGCTCTCTGGACCTTCCACAGAGGATCTTAATACATCACTAAAAATGCTAAAGAACTAACTAATGTTTTTTAATATATATATAATAACAAATTCAGTTTTTCAGTTCTTTTCATGGGATAATTTCATTGAATTTCCACAACATAATGACACTAAAAGTACCAGTTCTATTTTTTTGTCGTTAGATTGGAAACCAGTGGCGTGCAGACACATTTTGAGGGGCAGGTGCTCAGTTTTTTAAAAATGGACACTTTGCAGAGCACTTGAAAACTATGTTTATTTATAGTGTGAAAAAAACATTACAGGTTTTTATTTACTTGCAAATTTATTGAAATATGTTACTGTACATGAACCTGGTACTGATCTGACACTGCTCTTCCTATCTTCCTCATCCTCCATGCTGGTCTACTGTGGGACAGTAGAGAGAATAGAGTGATGCATCTTTGAGTAAGACTGCTTAGTGACACGAGTCAATCCATTACATCACTAAGACTAACACCAGTCTGCTGCCGTAGTCTAACTTCAATGCCTCACCACTAGCTGTGCTCTGCAGACAAATTCTAACTGGGTATTTATGATGGTCAGCATTTCATTATTAGCCTACAATAAATACAAGATAGCTGTGAATTCTGTAAGGCCTAACATGGAAACAACTTATATTTGTGGGGCTACAAAATAATGAACTGGGCTAATATAACTTGTTATACCAGATTTGGCTGCTAAACCACATTGTGGACATTTTTAAATGCTTCAATAAAATTTGTGGAAGAGTTAATTTTTAAAATCATTGTAAAGCACTTTGAGTATCTAGAAAAGCACTATAGAAATGTAAGGAATTATTATTTATTATTAATTATTAAAAGGCCTTAAACAGTTAACATATGACTCTAGTCTTGGCTCTGACGTTTCTCCTTCATCATCTTCCTCCTCATCCTCCTTGCTGCTTGATGGCTTCATCCAGGCCAGCAGAGAGCTGCTTCTCTGAGCTGTAGCTCCTTTAACTTCTGCTTTCTTAATCTCTCTTTTCTAGGCTGCAATTGATAAAAGCCGAGGCCAACAGTGTTATAGACTCTTTAGAATAACGCTGCTTGGAATAAAGAAAAAAATTATTACAATCTGCGACGAAAGAGTTGGACACCTGGAGAACGCTGTGGATTTGGTTCATGAATACGCTGTGAAAGTTTCACGGACGAAAAAGCCAAACATACCCACGTTTGTAGTGACCACTTAGCCTAACATCTGGCGAGGTACAACTGACCATGGCTGACGCCAACTCGTAGAGCGGACAGTCGGCTAATTAGACTCAGCCGTTCAGGCTGTAACGAGACAGACAGGCTACTTTACAACAGGGACGAATTGTTTGTATCAGGCTGAGTTTAGGAGCAAACGGTGCCTCGAAATAGTTCAGTGTTACCTGAGTAGTGGCAGGTGGAGCGGTGGGAGGGAACTTCCACCCATCCACCCACCCACCCTCATGTTCACATTTATCACTCCAAGCTGAACTCTTGCAGCTTTTTATTGTGGAATTTACTTATTTCATTACTTATCTCATAACCATATTTCTGTACATCTGAATGTTTGAACAAAATTTGGAAGCCTTATTTATCGCTAACACCTGTTTGTTATTAGCAAAAAAAAACCTAAACCTAGCAGACAGATGGAAATTACTTTTCTAAAAATCAGCTACGTTGTTACACAACTCCAACAGCTCCACACGTTCTCCTCTGTACCTGGATAGTATCTGCCTGCAGCACCAGAGGACTCCAGAGGGATGTTTGTCCTGCACCTGTCTTTCTCTTCATACTTACATCATCACATCACCTCTGCTTCTGTCTTCTGGCTGGTTCTCAGATGTTCTTCCCACACATCAAACTGTGCGTTATTGCTGTTTGTGTAACTGAAATGTCTACATGACGGTGCTTCAGACTGAATGATCATGGATCAGTGAGTGAGCAGCGTGCTGCTACACAGTCGCTTAGTTCACACATAAATCAGGCGAAAGAAGAAATAGTTCCTACCTGTCCTGATAGTTTAGTTACTCTCCACTGTGTTCATATTAATGATAATTAATAACATGTGAAGGAGAGTTAGTTTAAGAATCATTCTGAGAATGTACGTATGTATATATGTGTATGTGTACTTTATTACACACACACATAAATATATGTATGTATTTGTGTGTATATATATATATATATATATAAATGTGTGTGTGTGTGTGTCTGTAATAAAAATATATTGACTGTATGACTGTACGATCTTTACATCTGAGAGACTCTTCCTCTCTGAAATGCTCCTTTTATACCCATTCAAATGCTCCTCCAGTTATTTTTGATTTGTACCAGTGACTTTTCCGACCCCGTTAAAATGTTTTACAAGCGTGTTGCTGCCATTGGCTCTAACATGAGCTCATATTTTCCATGAAGTGGTAAAATGTCTCGCTTTTGATATTTTATTTTTTTGTACAGGGAGTAAAATATGGGTTAATGAGATTTGGAAATCATTGTATGTTGGTTTTATTGACATTTTTTAAAGCATCCCAATCTTTTTTGACCTCCCTTGTTACCTCCATTAATGTTAAAATCAGACTGAAGTATCCATCGGGAACTAGGACCCAGCAGCTGGATGTTGGTAGGCAGCTGTGACAGAAGAGTGACAGGTGTGGGACACCTGCAGTCCCTGCAGGCCCCGTCTGTCCAGCAGCAGTTCTCCATTCATGTTGCTGGGTGTGAGCGAAAGGATGGAGAGAGGACAGATCATTACTGTCTCTGCAGATTGTCCTTCTGATGTCTGAGAGAGGAAACCAGAAAAGGACTGCAAGGGGAGGCAGCAGCTTATTTTGTGTCATATTGAAGGTGCAGCACATTGTTGAGGTTGGTCAGAGCAGAACAGGATGATATTCTCTGTAAATAATGTGAATCTGAGCCATTCTAGCTGGGTTGTGTATCAGGTTGTCTGACACACAGTCCTGCAGCAGCACACATATCACACATTATTCCAGACATTCCCAGATGTCCCAAATAAGACATTAACATGGATATTTTAAACAAAGCAACTGTTACTACTAATTGGTCCAGGTTAAATTTTTCCTGTTTAAATGTAAAACATGTCAAAGGCGAGGGGGATATCTTCTGCGTCTCTCTAACTTAAGAGATCCGACTTCAGTTTGTAATATGCAAGGAGTCAGTTCAGATGTTCAGGGTTCCAACACACATGTTGAAATATACACGTGTGTACATTTATAATAAAAGAAAAGTTGCTCCGATCATAATGTCAAATTACTTCCAGATACCTGGGATTAAATGTTCGGTGATTTTATAGATCCATTGTGATGAAATATGTATATAAACTAAAAAAAAATAATGTGAACAAAAACAGAGTGAACTCTTAAATTAAAGCCTAGTATGTCATAAAAATAATTTATATAGTCAGTTTAAAAAAATTAAAAAATGTAATATATTTTATTTTAACCATAACTAAATGATCAAATTAATAAAATTAATTACAAATATCCAATTGAGATATTAAAATGTAAATCATTTTTACAATTTAATATTTATTTATAAATGTTTAATATAAAATATATGTACTACTATATTAGATAAAAATAGAATAACATGAAATATGTAAATAAGTCATACAGAAATAAATATGAATAAAAATCTAAAAGTAAAGTGTTTTGCTGTGTGTGTGTGTGTGTGTGTGTGTGTGTGTGTGTGTGTGTGTGTGTGTGTGTGTGTGTGTGTGTGTGTGTGTGTGTGTGTGTGTGCAGCTGTAAACAGAAGCTGTACTCGGAGAAGCTTCCCAACACCAGCATCATCATCCCGTTCCACAACGAGGGCTGGTCGTCTCTGCTGAGGACCGTCCACAGCATCCTCAACCGCTCTCCTCCCCAGCTCATCGCAGAGGTGATCCTGGTCGACGACTTCAGCGACAAAGGTACGTGGGACACAGAAAACACACCTGCAACTAGGGTTGTCACGATACCAGAAATTCAGTAGTCGATACCAATACCAGTGAAGTTACACAATACTCGATACCTAATTCGATACCACGGCAAAAAAATAAAAAGACTAATTTATTCAAGATATCCAGCATCATTATTAAAATATTAATCTGTTTACATTGTAGAAACTTGAACAGATAAATAATAATAAAATATATACCTTGGTGTTTTCCCTTCAAGTATTTACACAAAGATTGTGTTTTTTTTACTAAAGAACAAACAAATAAATAAATAAGTAAAAAAGAAATAAGAATAATAATTAAAAAAATATTTCTATAATGGCATGCCCTCAAGTATTTAACAGAAATGAACAATATTGTGCTTAATGCAAGAACAGCATTATAAATCCCAGCAGCCAGTCAGAAATGTAATCATGGACAAAATTTTAAACACTCCATTGTACGGGCTTGTCCTGAGTTAGTTACATACAAATTACCAGATAAATGTCAAATTAAAATGTGCCTCGGTAAGGCTCCGTTGTGGTCCGCTAGCAAAAACTTCGTAAAGTTCTGCTCACCTTGAATTCTTTGTATAGATCCGGGTGCCTGTCTTTAAGGTGCTTTGCTAGATTGGACGTGTTTCCTCCTTTCGTATTGAATCCCTTTCCACATCTTCGGCAAATTGGGTTTTGGGGATTTATTATGTCCCCTTTGTCGTTTGGCCTGAAGCCAAAGTACTTCCATATGTGGCTCCTGGTTCCCTTTTTTTCAACGAGCTGAGGCGGAGCAGCCGCTCCCGCTGCACTCGATGTAGCCATCTCCACCCAACTGTTTAGCTAGCAGCGGGCGGATGTAAACATCTCTTACGTCCGTTTCCTTCGGTACCATCGGTACTACCGGTACCATGAAAATACAAGTACCGACAGTACGACAGCAGTGCTGGTACCGACTTGGTACCGAAGTACCGAGTACCGTGACAACCCTACCTGCAACACACACATACACACACACACACACCTCACCAGGAGCCTGTCCCAGAAAGGAGGTTCAGCTAACCCTGAGTCTAGTCTGAAACTCTGGGTTAACTCGGCACGTTTTCTAGAGCAGCTGCTCTGCGCTGGTCCTTTCCACGAACCGGCAGATACAAAAGTGGCATTTAAGCGTTGATGCCTGTGCTTTTAATATCTAACTAGATACTAAATTTTAGCGCCTAGATGCTAAAATCGTTGGCGTGTCAGCCTGCTTTTGTTAGTGAGGTTAGCAGCAGTCGGTTAATCAGTGTGAACTCTGCGGTCAAGCTGCCGCTCCGAACCTTTGTGTAACAAATGGAGGGACAGAGTTGTCAGCTGTGCCTGAGTGGATTCAAGATGAAGATATTTATCACAATTTCTGCCTCATGGCCGCAGTTTGAGGCATCATTTCCTGTCTTCTGTTCCTTACATATTAAATAATGAAGAAGGAGACGGGCTGCTTTTCTCAGCCGTTCAACAGGGAATTGCTGCTGTCAGCTGACTGTTTTCTCAGATGTTCATACGGCGTTACTGGCTCCTCCACAGTCATATGTTGGCCCACAGTAATCCTGTTTTATTCATCCACACCGTTTTGTTTTGGCTCCCCTCCACAGACATGAGACAGATCAACAATTGATGAGCTGTTTCTCGTGGTGCACTTATATTTTCTAAGCTGCTAATTAATGTGTAGCGTCTGCTGCTACACAGGGCGGTTTCACAGCTTTAATATCATAATGGATGCAGATATTCAGACGAGGCTCTTTGTGTTTCTTCAGCCAACTTTCAGTTTTACTGACTGACTGACACCGGGCCTCAGGATGTGAATATACTGTTTGTTAGGGCTGGGTGACGGGGATCACTAATCATACCTTGATAGTTTTTGGGTAAATGACAATATACAATATAAAAGACTAATTTATTTTTCAAAACCTTTGGGTGTTCCTATTTTAAAAACTTTTTTTTAATTTGTTTTTATAGTTGTTATTATTTTTCTCTCAATCAAAAGGACACGCCCCTAATTATGCCGAATTTCAAGATGAAATAACATCCAAATTCACCCCTCTCACAGTTATCATAAAGGTAAACTTGACCTATTAATCCTAAAATGGATTTTTGTACCAGGCTTTAAACATGTTTAGCCTTTTTAACATGGGAGTCTTTGGGGATTTGCTCTGTTTTGGAGCCAGCCCCTAGTGGATGAGGGGGGAACTGCAACTTTTTGCATTTCCGCATAGACTTCACATTTCACTGCTGGAGGTTTGATTCAAACTGACAGATTTGCAGCAATGTGACATTTTAGTGTTTTTCAGCTCTTTCTTTTTTTTATTTCTCCATAAAAAACTTGTGCAAGCAAACAATGACTCTTCCAGCAGCACAAATGGACAAATTAACAGGTTATTGTGGAAATGTTTTCTTCTTTCCCTGGACGGCCTTCTGCCCTCCTGCCATTAACATCATCGAATGGGATCAAGGAAGCTCCTAAATCTGCTGCTGGTTGCTCCGTCAGCCTCGGTGATGGCTGGCTGTCATGTTACTGACCTCACTGCTAATCCTGCTGCTGTTGGCTTGGAAAACTTCAGCTTGGTCTTTGTCTCTCAATCAAAAAGCAAATTTTTTTTGTTTGTTTTGTTTTGTTTTTCTCTTTTTTCATTTCCAGAATCAACATTGATGGAGCAAGAAATGAATCATAGAAAAGGCAGAAGGAGCTGTTTTTGTTTTTTAGGCAAACTGAAATGATGCAGCCACCACTTCTGGACAAGAAAAGGGGGAACAAAAAGTTTTTTTTCTGGAAAATGTTGCTTCATATCCTAAATGAAAGGCCCCATGTCCTGTTATTTCAGGTTTTCTTTTTTCCACCATGCCCACATGATGTATGCCGTTACAGTATCAGGCTAAAATGAAGAGCAACATGTGAGAGCTCATCCTAAGGAATTCATCTCAGCTCTGGGATTTTCTGGAATATTAAATCACAGCTGGGACTTTGCCGATTAGTCCAGAGTTTGTTTTTTGGATTCCATTAAGTGTTTTTTTTTACTACAACACACCTCTGCACAAGCCTGTTAATGACCCAGTGATTTGAGTCAGGTGTGTTGCATCAGGGTAGAATCCAAAACCTGCAGGACAGTAGCTCACGAGGACTGGAGATGGAGATCCCTGCTTTAGATTAACTCTGGGTTTTAATTGGATGGATTCAACCACATGTGTCCTCCTTCCCAGATTTGAATAAGATTCTGACCCATCCTTCCCTTAATCCAGGGGTCCCAGCCCCCAGGCCACATCCGGCCCACCTAACACTTATACTGAGCTGTGCCTTTGTTTTCTAAAAGGTGCGCAGGTATCTGTTGGTTTTGCTGTAGAAAACAAATATCTCTCTTTCCAAGCAGAAAAGAAAGGTGGACATTGAACCCAGAATATTTCAAGAACGATGGACATCACAGTATTTTTTTGTGGAGTTCTTAGGAAGTCCAACATGCCTGATATTCTTCTCAGCAAAGCCTTTTCCAGTAAGCCAAGAAGGACCTGACGCTGCTGTTGAAGCGAGTTACTTGGTTGGTGAGTTGATCACGAAAGAGGAAAGCCATTCGCTGAAGGACAATTTCTGGAAAAACTGCTGATATCTTGTGTGCGGAGAAGAGAAAGTTCTTCAGAAATTACTCTTTATCTGCCAATACGGTGGTGGCGCTACGTGACCAAGCACAAGCTTTCTTTGCTGACTTTGTGGCTCTTGATGAGAACACGGACATAACACAGGGCTCAGCTAGCTGTTTTTTATAGGCGGTATCAATGAGCAGTTCAGAGTTACTGAGGAGTTACTGAGTCGGTGTTGAATGCATGGGCGCACCACGGCCATGGATATATCTCTGCAGCTGGGTGATGCGCTGGAGCGCGCGGTAGCCTTCAAACAGGCTGGTCGGCATCATATCTGTTCGAGATCCAGGTAAAAAAATGGGCTGGTAGGGCTGGTACAAAGGAGTAGGACAACACAGATCCAGTGGTTGTTTTGCCCGTCGGGTTCGGACAAAGATCTTGAGCTCTAACTAGAATTACAACCTGCTGCACGTGTTGACTGAGTCACTGTGAATCTCTGCGGTGCCTCGTGTTCGATGCTAGAGTTCGATGAGGAAATATTCAGCTCGAGCTTCTACTTACAGCTGGCACAATGCATAGACTGCTGTTTGGTAAATATGTGGGAGCTGTTACTAATTCAAATAAAACAAATGTTTGGAAATACTAAAAGTTTTTTCTTGTACTTGAATATTTATGTGGCCATCCTATGAGAAGATGATATCATCAGTGGCCCTTCAGCAATGTGACTTTGAAACCCCTGCCTTAATCATATTGGGCCACCTGGACCAGGTACTGTTCTGGTTCCATAACTGTTCTATGACTTCCAGTTTCCTGTTGTGAAGTTTACGGCTCCTAAACATAATTTATCTTCTGTTTATCTTGCAGGACTCTATAAGTCTGCATTAGAAACATACTGAAACTCGCCCATGTTTTTGCTTCCAGGGTTTTTTCATTCCGCCTCTCCGAAACATTCCTGTGCTCAGACCACATGGTTTTATTGAAGCCGGGTCAGCTCAGTACTGGGTGGATCCATCATAGTTAGCTGTGACAGAGTGAACCCTCTGAGCAGCACTGCAGCATACGACAGGAAGCTGTCGGTGCCTGGAGATTGATTGTCCGATTCTTCCCTCCTGGGCCCGATGGGCTCAATTAGATGGCCGTCTGACACACAGAGGAATTTTAATAGAGGAGGAAATGATCAGTGTGGGAGAAATGAAGCATTACTGTGTTTTTTTTCAACCATTATAATAATTTGTTTCCCATTTAATGAAGACTGTGGTGGTGGTGTTTTTGCAGGAACATAAATGTTGTTTTCAGAGACATTTCATGGACAGAAATATCAGGTGGGACCTTCGGATGTGATTGGATTTTATCACTTTTAGTGAATCAGGTGATGATGACCTAGAATAGACTGGGATGGAAAAATCAGGAGTTAAATAAGGAGTTAAAATCTCTTCCAGGATGAAACAGGCTTTTTATTTTAGTTAGAATAACATCAGTTTATGGTTTCATTAGGGATCTCATGTCGTTGTTGTTTCTTTTTTTTTTTTTTTTACCTCGTCCTGTCCAGCATCATAGAAGCAGAATGATGGTCTGTGTTGTGCTCAACAAATTTGCTTTGCCAAGAGGAGCTTTATAAGGTTTCTCTTGATAATTTATTCTTTATTTTTCAATTTGTCTATTGCTGATTCTACATGTTTATGCAGGTCGGGGGGGAGAGGGGGGAAAAAATGAGAAAATAGATGAAAGGAAGAAAATGAAAGAGAAAAAGAGTGAAGAGACAAGAGAAAACGAGAGAGAGAAGAAAAGATAAGAATATACCAAATATAAAAACATATATCAGCTGTTTAATCTTAGCAGAAACAAAACAGATACACTTGTAAGGAAGACCCCGGTTCCCCCGGAAACCTCCCAAAAGAGCGAACCAACCAACCGGTGGCAGTAGGCACCCTCGTTCAGCGGGATCCCCCACAGGGCAGGACGAGCTCCATGCCCTCACCGAAAAACACCTACCCGCCACACACCGGGGGGCAGGAATATGTTAGAAAGTCATTGTTAGCATTAATAACATAAAAGAAACTAAAAGTGCAACAAGTTGGCTGGAGTTAAAGGAGAAAAGGAAAGCAAGGAAAACAGAAAATAAATGTTAAAAAGAAAATAATTTAAACCCAGGAAAATCCTAATCACCATCCTGTAACGTCCATCTTTGAGACTGGCAGTGATGTGAGTAAATTAACAAACAAAATGCATATTTATCACCAACGGTGAGAAAATAGAAATTCAAACCGATCAGCAGAAGTTAGAAGAGCCAGGGAGTAATGGATCGATGCTGTAGAGCATCCCGTTCACAAATAGCCGCTCCACGGAGATGACCACATGTGAGCCACCCTCCATGAACCTCATTCGGATTGGGGACGTAATGTTAACTCTAAAGTCTGTTCTCTTCAGCTCTCTGCTGCAGCACTTCACCAGCTCGTTCTGCTGAAAGTGCTCGAGCTTTGTCATGATGGGTTGGGGTCTCCCGCTGGCAGGTTTCCTAGTTCCCATCCGGTGGACGCAGTGAAATGCGATGGCTTTGACTGTGGCATCTGGGAGTTTAAGCTGTATTTTGATGAAGTTTTTCACCGTCTTCTTCAGTATGCTTGGGGATGTCTGAGAAAACGAGATTTTCTCTATGACAGTTTGTCTGATATTCATGTTGTCTTCTTGGTCTGGTCATTGGTGGTCTGGTGAGAGATTTTAATCATCATTGTTTGGAGTATTTCTAGTTCAGATTATAAACTTAAGCCCAGTCACTTTGTTCACATTGACATGTAAACATGACTATAAAAATCCTATAAATGGGAATAATCAGATTACTGTAATATTTAAATCTCACGCATCTACATCCACGTCTGAAATGTGATATTTGAGAAGCCCTGTTCTACATTTTCTAGTTGATTATAGGATTTCATTTTCAGACGTTGAAAAGATAGAAGAGATGCAGTTTTTTTGCACACGCTCAAATGTAAATAAATCTAAATAAATATATGGGTCTAGGTGCAGTAAGAAATCAGAGGGTTGGGGAGAAATCTAGTTGTGTTAATCCTATTTCTCATAATCAGTTAATAGAAGTTATCTGATGAAGCATAATTAGATTATGCTGTCTTAATGGCCACTTGAATTATCTGACAACTCCAGAAATCAGTTAATAATCAGCCTACATCACTTCATCTGCCTCTCTTCAAATCAAATCAAATTTTATTTATAAAACCCTTTTCAAATGCAAGTAGCACAAAGTTCTTTACATAATAAAATGCACACGATGTTTGCATCATGGGGATGGGTAAAATTACAAAAACGTGGTTTTTAAATAAATAAGTACATGAATAAGAAAATAAAAATAATTAAATGAAGTAGCTTAAATTTTAAAGGTACGTCTTAAAACCCTTTTTAAAAGCACCAACAGTCCCTGCAGCCCTGAGGTTCCCTGGCAGGCCGCTCCATAGATGAGGGTCGTAGTGGTGGAAAGAGGTCTCGTCATAGGTTTTAGTCCTGACTTCAGGAACAACCAACAAGGCCAGTACCAGAGGACATCAGGGTCTACACGGGCTCATAATTTAAATGCACGTCAGATACATGAGAAGGCCCAAGACCATAAAGACATTTATAGACATTTTGAAACACACTTTTTGGGAAGAGCAGAGAGCAGTGCATTACAGTAATCTATTCTACTAGAAATAAAAGGATGCATCAGCATCTCCGTGCTGGCAAGAGAGAAATGGGTGGACTCTGGCGATGTTTTTAAGATGATAAAATCCTGTTTTTGTGACATTTCTTATGTGTGGAATAAAATTCAGCTCCAAGTCATAAAAAGGACACCCAGATTTCTCACACACTGAGAAGGATTAAAACATTGTAATTTTGGTAAAATGATCTCTCTCTTGTCTGTAGGACTGATAATTAAAACTTCAGTTTTGTCCTGGTTAAGCTGTAGGAAATTCTCTGCCATCCATGACTTTTTATCTAAAATGCAGTTTTAAAAGGACATTACCTGGCTCTATATCATCTGGAGCCACGGTGATGTAAAGCTGTGTGTCATCAGCGTAGCTGTGGAAATCAATGCTGTGTCTCCTGATGACATCCCCAAGAGACAACATGTGCAGATTAGATTGGGGGACTCCACATTTTTTTCATGAATTTCTGAGGAGCATGTTACCATACTTAGACAAAATTATCAATCTGTGGGACAGGAATAAACCCATTTTAAAACAGTACCCGAGAGGCCCACATGACTTCTGAATCTGTCTAATAAAATCTGGTGATGTTCTGTATCAAAGGCGGCACTAGGATCCAGTAAAACCAGGACTGAAAGTTACACCAGAGGTTGTTAACAATCTTTACTAGGGCAGTTTTGGTACTGTGGTTTGTCCTAAAACCAGATTGATATTTTTCTTCAGAAGGGGCCTCACTACTGCGGTTTTACAGAAAAGAAGAGAGTAATTTACAATGTTTAAAAGCTCAAACTCAAAGAAACTATAAACTATATTTAAAAACAATGTGGGAACTGGATCTAAAAGGCAGGTTTTTGGGTTTAGTTGGGGGAAAACTCGACCAAGCAAATTTGCATCAACCAGGACAAAACTCTCCAGTGATTCCTCGAGTAAAGACAATTCTTTAGATCTGTTAAAATCAACAATTCATTTAGCTAAAAGGCTCAATCTAATAGCACTGATTTACTTCTGAAGTGGTCTGCAGGGTCCTCACATGCAACATCTGATGCTGTTTATTACAAGGTTTATTTAAACGATAGATTTATCTATTGGTCTATTATCTATCGTACCTGTCGGCTTTGTTAAATCCAGTTGGGGACTTTTTAGTGGATAGCCTGTGTATGAAACCAGGATAAATAATAAAATTCAGACAGTATTTAAGCATCTGTCCTCCACATGAGCTCCACGATTTCTCTCTAAAACTTTTTATGTTACAATTTTAACAAAAGAAATCGAAGATCAACAGTAGTTTGTAATATATGTGTGTATCTGACTTCTTTCGAAATCTGGGTCAAGTTTCAGCTGACATGAGGAAAAATCCACCTTTTAGATAAATAAATTGTGATCAGGGCTGAGTTGATCAGTAATCTGTTGTGAAGTGAGAGCTGACTGACATTGACGAGTTTCGGTCTACCAGGGTCAGGACTGGAAACACAGATGTTTGGGAAATTGGAACTGCTAACCTGCCTGGCAACGTTAAATAATGAGAGAGGAGGAGGAGAAGGAATAGGAGGAGGAGATGGTGCTGGGAGGTCAGCTCACTCTTCATTAGGCTGTAATTGAATTTCCTCAGCCCCTGTAGGGAGGATGTTCAGCCCTCGCTCTCGCAGCAGGAGTGTTGGCTCGCTTCAACTTCCCAACCTCCCTGCTACTTTCAAGGTTAGCTCAGCTAATGGACTCCTTTCTCCACGGATTTCTCTGCTCGCCATCTGTCATCTGCATGTCTGACCATGTAGGTGAGCAGAGGAACAGAGGACAACCAAGTACGACCGGCATCGTTCAGTTCTGCAGGATGCAACCTCTGGCCCTCAGAACAGCTGGAACATGTTATAGCGAGGCCTCAACAAGGGCCCTGCAGCGTCCTGGTGAGTAAACATGACCAGAGACCAAAGAACTGGACGACTGGCATCTTTAAAACCCCCTCAGCCCGTAAAGAGGTTTACAGTTACTTCCAGAAATGAATTGAACAGATTCTCTGAACAGAAAGTTTGTATTCTAATAAAAGTTTAACACAGTGACGGACTGAAGACCTATCTTCAGTACCTCAGCAGCAGCTACAACCTCTAAAACCACCACCCACAGCTGAATTTTAGAAGAAGACGTCTGCACCAGGTTATTCTGGATGTGAACATGTTAGTCCTGTTTCACCGGTGTAGCTGCTAATAGTGACGGTTGGACCTCTACGGCCCTCAACTCGCTGTCAAACCATGACAGTGTAAGAAGAACCATGTGGTTTCTGAATGAGCTCAGACCTTCACCTCCAGTCTTCTGAGATTCAGGAACATGCATCAGCTCTAAAATGTTTCCTGATTTCAGGATATTTTTCACTACGGCCCCTCAGCATTATCACGCCTCTGCTGTTGGTTCCTTCTCAGAAAAGCTTTACGTGGGTTCCTCTGTCCTTAAAACAGCATCTCAAACGGAGAACTTATCAAAGTTTTTTGTTTCAGTAGCTGAGCTCAGCCCTCGAGATGTGAAGTCCAGATTGCAGCCTCAGCTTTTTGACATTGTGACTTTTTGATAAGAACACAGTGTTCAACTATGCTGATGTTCTTGTAAGCTTTAGTATTCAGTTCATGCTGGTGTATGTTCCTTCTTCATTCATGTCGACTCATCATGTGGTAGATCAGCACACTGGAATAAAAAATGTTTATCTTATATTTTAGTTCATTTAGTCAAGATTTGATCCAATCTCTTGGTTTCCGTAGCTAGGTCATTATTTTTATGAACCCGGTGTTTTTAAACTGGACTGGTGTGGATCATATAATCGATTTGTTTTAATTGGATAATAATGAATTGGACTGAATTGATTATTAGTTAAGTTTTGACTTTGTATTTGGGTTTCTAGGGAACATTAAGTCCATTTTTTTAAACTTTGATGTTAAAATGGTCCTAACTTATTTGTACAGAAGAGCTGGTTAGCATGTTGGCATCAATGCTAATTGATTAAAATCAAAATCAATCCACTGTTTCCTTTTATAAAATTAGCTTCATAGTTTTTTATTTTACATCAGATTACCACTTTAGTTGTAATAACCAGTTCATTATTCATTAAAATCTACACCTTTTTCACATTTACCTTTTTATTTTAACATGTTTCCCTTTTCCAGTCAGTGCCCCCGCATGGCCCCCCATCAAAGATTTTCTAAATTCACCAAGACAAAAGTTAGCTAGTTTTTAATGTTAGTGATCTAGAGCTTCGTTTCCCCCTAGAAGTGGGTTAGAGGAAAGCAAAGATTGAGATGTTGGTGCCTTTTGTAAAGCTTGATTTAATAAAACATATGATGATTATTTTTTTAATGCTGATGAGCTGAAGTTAAAACTGAGATGTTTTTTTCTCAGAGAACATAAGAAATAAGAAGTAGCTTCACAGCTTTATGAGCCACATGAAAACTGAAACACTCCTAAATGTAAGTTAACCATTACAAATAGAAAAGAGAAGGAAGAATCGGGATCAGACAGATGGGAAGATGTCTTCATAGAGAGCCAAGAGGACATTTTTACTGTCCTGGAAGAAAATAAAATGCACAGTGAAGGAAACTGTCTGCATGTTTGGTGATTTGTCTCAGTGGTGTTTCAGAATAAATTAAAACGAGCCTTACCACATCTTCTCTGGGGACGCTTTGTCTTCATGTTTGGAACTATGAATCTTGATTTCCAGAAAGTGACCTGAAGCAAGTCTGAACCTGTTTCAGATAAAAAAGAAATCTGAGCTGAGACCTTAAACTGTGGTGATGTGAGGATGTGGAGAAAGCAGCAGGAATATATCAGATCTGTGGAAGAAACAGTTTCTGACCCAAAGGTCTTTAAGTAGAAGTGAGTGTAAAATGTGATGGAGCACAGTTTTGTGGTTTAATGACTGTCTTTCTTCCTCTCAGTGATTCAACTCCTCTGGTTGTTTGCCTTCTGTTTGCTCTCCAAATGAAAAGTAGAATGAAGTGGGTGGTTTGATAGCTGCCGTGGAGAATCAATAAAGTGAAGCAGTTTAGTGGCTTGCAGCAGTGAAAAGTGTCAGAAATGAGAAAGTGTGTTTTTTTTTTTCTTTTGAAACCAAACGTTTAAACATCCTGATCTGAAACCAGCTCTGCCACCTCCTCACATACAGAAAGGGCCCTGCCGTGTTCCTTTCCTCCCACTTTTTCTGTTTGCGTGGCCACGCTGCTCATTTTCTCAGGGCAGCCATGTTGTCTTAAGGTGTTCCCTGGTGTCCGTTGTTCCACTTGCAGCAGTTTGAGCTGTGTCTGTGTGTCCTGAGGAAACAGAGATAGATTTTCTGGATCTAGTGAACACCATGGCTGCTGTTCAAACATGTTACACACATCATTTTTCCTGTTTCTTTCCTATCAGACACGTAATCTGTCACAGTCATACCTGACATGTTTCCACGGTAACCCTCCTATCTTCATCAGACCTCAGAGAAAGTTCATGTGAAGTCTCATCAGAAGTCTGATGAAGACGGAATGAATGTGTTTGGATTATGTTAGACATGTTGCAGAGGAAGCTCTGGCATCTGCAGCATCCGCTCCAGACCTCCCGCCTGCTAACGGAGAAGTTTTCAGACCCTGGAAGATTACAGCTGCTAATCCTGCAGATTATCACTGAGCATCACCGCAGATGAGTTTCAGACTTGCCTTCATTCATTTCCTCCTCGTACCAGGGTTCTAGAGCTGAAAAACATTCTCTATATGAAGTTCAGTTTGTGTGCAGGAAAACACACATGGTTTATATGTGTGTGCGTTTTTTATGACTCTGTCTCCCAGAATGTTTCAGATCCTTTCAAGTTTAAGAGTTAATTCCACATCTTTTCTTCATGGAAATCTAACAGTGTTGTGTTCACACCTCGGTTTGAACGCTTCTTTCTTCTTCATGAACAGAAGCCAAGCAGCAGATAAATGTCCATATGTCCTCCCGGGCAGACGTTGTCCAGACAAAACTAACATCTCCGTCATGGAAGAGTTTCCAGCTGCTGCTGCAACTCCATCATCTGTTTGTCTTCTCTGTCTTCATTAAAGTCAGTGTTTAATAAAAGGCTTTCAGGTGTGATTTACCAGAACTCAGGTTTTAGGTTTTCCAGAACTCTCCAGGTTTGGATCAGACCTCAGTAGGTCGTATGTCCCTCCAAGGTTATCACAGAGGAAGCTGACTATTTGTGGGATTTGCAGTTTTTTAGGAACAAACTCAAGGCCGAGTCCCGTCTACGTTTGTTGTTTAGTAATAAACTGGTTATCTCAGTGATTCCAGTAATATCAGTTACATCATTATAATTTATTCTAACATTAAAATAAAATCATTATCATCCATTAACACTGGTGTTAAATTGTCACACATAACCAACACATGGTCACAAGTTTTTTCTGTTGATGCCACTGGACTGGCTCCAAAGACACCGGCTTCAGAGGGATCAGACCTGTTTTTGGCTCAATGAGTCTGGGATTGATCCATTTATTCCAGCAACAGCTGCTGATGAAAAATCCATCTCATGTGATTCAAAATTTTAAAAGATATCTGAATTCCGAAGTGATGCGGTAAATGGAAGAAAAGTAAAGAATCCCTCCACCCAGAAGCAGATCCTTCTTATTAACAGGTGTGCGGGTTTGAAGGCAGAGACATGAACCTGTCGGTCCTCTCCTTTCGCTTATCAAAACGCTGCTTTTATCATTTTCTGATGTGACGGCAAAGTGCACATCTGTAATCCATCACCTCTGACAGGCCGGCTCGCTGCTTCAAGTCTGTGTGTTTTATGTGGCTGTGTGCTTTTAAGGAAAACACCCTCGAACTGCCTCGTATCACCACACACGCTGTGTCCTTGTCTTTCCTCCTCCTTTTTTGTTGATGACAGCAGCTGAGAAAGCAGCTTCACATGCTTCCGGCCTGCAGCACCGGCTGAAAGGGAGGATGCGTGATGGAGTTCACATGAGCAGCTGAATGTTTACCAGGAATAAATTAGCAGCTCGGCTCTGTGGTGCCAAGACTGTTGGGAAGAAATCCAGCACCTCGGGAAGACAGATTTGGATGCCATATTGAATTTACTGTAATTTGAGGTTAATTGAAATGAAAATGTTCTCCTGTACGGAGAAAAATCTGCTGCTGTTTGAGAAGATGAATAAATCTGCTGAGAGGGAACTGAAGACCTGAATACTCGCTCTGACCTCCCACAGATTTTGTGTCTCAGATGAGGACATGATGTCCTGTTGGAGGAAAAGATGGAGCGTTGGGATGATGGTAAATGTGACCCAGACAAGGGTGACGTCTGAGACCTCCTCATGTCCTGGATTTTACTCTCTAATAATGACTAATGTGGTCGCCTACATCAGCCGCCTCTCATTAAAGTGATTTATAATCTCACCATTTTCTTTTTTGCGAAGCTGTATTCCAATTTATTCTGGTCAAATTAACTATTCATAGCTGGATACCACCTCCCCCTCCTTCCTTGTGTCTGACATGCAGATCAACTGTTGGCTTGTTAATCTGGCTGGCCGTCGTTAGGAGGTTATGTAAGAATCAGCTCATGCAGGGCAGAAGTTCAGCCTGAATCAGTCTCCTCGTGTTTCACAGTAATGGGCTGATTTGTCACCATGTTATGAAGGTGAAGTCCTCCTTGTCCTCTTGGAGTGACACTGATCCCATGGAGCCCTCCAGCAATGATTCCCAGCTCATGATTCCCTTCATTTTCTGATATTTAATGTTTATCTTTTAACAGTCTGTGTTTGTGAATGTCGCTCAGTGAGCCATGATGAAGCATCTACTAGAAACACACTGGAGACGTGACGACATCTTGCTGTTAGGAAAATACGAACAATGATCTTTGGAACTGGTTCAGGACACCAACTCTGAACTGAATCTTGTGCCAGGACCCTGTTCAAGGTTTTTAAAAAGTTGTATAAGAACAGGGTCTACTGCCCATCTCCCATCTTCTAAGTGAGTGAAGGGATGGAAGATGTGCACCGTGTTTAGAAATACACTCACTGTCAGCTTTATCAGGTCCACCTTCTAGTATGGGGTTGGACCCCTTTTTCCTTCAAAACTGCCTTCATTGTTGGTGTCATAGATCCAACGAGGTGATGGAAACCTTCCTCAGAGATTTTGCTCCATATTGAGATGACAGCATCACACAGTTGCTGCAGGTTTGTCTGATGCACATCCACGAGAATCTCCACAGAACCTCACCACATCTCCAAGCTGCTTGATTGGATTGAGATTTGGTGACTGTGAAGGCCTTTAAACTCAGTCATGTTCTAGAAAGCAGGTGGAGATGATCTGAGCTTTGTGACATGGTGCATTATCCTGCTAGACGTAGCATCAGAAGATGCTACACTGTGGTCATAAAGGGATGGACATGGTCAGCAAGAATTCTACAAAAATTATTTGGACGAAAACTACAGTCTGTGTTACCTTTACGCTGCAGAACCTCGCCCTTTTAGCTTTTAGCCTTAAAGTAGTATAGAGACACATTAGGGTCCAAATTTATTGTTCCTTCAGCCTTGTCTCTGCTTTCTCTGTATTCCTTTTGTGTCCCTGTTAGTGCTTGGAGCTTGTCCATTCTGATAGCTAACAACCTCACACTTCCTAGCAGAATGTTTGGAAGTTGACAATTTCCTCCTCTTTTCTCTCTTGCTCCTGTCCTGCATTGTCTTTGTTTCCTCTTCTACTGCTGTGGGATTCGGTGTTGTTTATTAATTAGAAAGCTTCATTGGTTGGTCCTGATTCCCATAATAACAGATCTTAAAAGAGCACAGCCTCCAACCCTGTAAAACAAATGTCTTAAAAAAATACCTTGTTGCTGGATTGTCAAAGAAAAAAACTCATCTGTATATAAAAATGAAAGCGGGATGGTCTGACCTGCTACAACTGCTGCCACCTGGCAGCGCCAAACCATGGCTGCAGGACTAAATGCACGAAGGAGCTGATTAAAGTTTAATGTTAACAGGAAGTTGAACAAGTGGACTTGATAAAATGGACGAGAAATGTAAATAACACTATTGTTTGTCATCCATAGGATCCCTAAATATTCCAAAGTGGAGCTGGAATGAATCACAGTTAATGACTGGTGCAGTAAATAATAACTTTCTTGGCTTTTAACCAGAATCTTTATAATTAGGTCTTAAAAGAGTAAGACCACTTCAGACAGGCTGATTCCCAGAGCGGAGATTCCCAGTTAACCAGAGAAAGTCTGATGGACACTTTGATGGACAGCATCCTCACTGTGCTCCTGATTACTGCTCTCCTCTGATTGGCGTTGCTCAGCTTTAATAAAGGCTGATGGGATCTGCTGTTGTCCAAATACTGTTATGTTACGACTCATCTGCAGAAGTGATGATGTTTGACTGGAGGAGATGGGTTGTCATTTACTCAGACTCATTAAAAAAATCATTCACAGGAGAAAGAAAGGGAAGTAGGGAGAGTCAGAAAAAGGCCTGTTGAGGCTTGTTGGGATCAGGACCACCTCAGGAGTTGATGAAGAGGAGCTGAGAGGGAAGATTTAATGGGAGAAAAGGCTTTGGTGTGCAATAATAAAGACATTCTGAGCTGTTCTATCTGCTGCAGTTTAAACTGTGAAGGCGTGAAAGGACGGCTGTTTTTCCTTCATCCCATCCTCGAATAATTCAGAATCCAATTAGTGGCATTGTAGGGGGGTTCCTTTGTGACAGCGGGCCATTTGTAAGAAGCACGATGAAGGACAACTGGCAGAGGTGATATTTTATTAATGTACAACCTGTCTGCCTTCATTCTGATAATAATGGCTCCTTTTTCAGTCTAGAAGGTTTTCATTGTTTAAATTTATGCAAAAACAAAGATGTCAGTGGGAAGATGAAGTCCATTTGGTGCTCCTATTCTTGGAATAATAACTTGTATCTAAAGGCTTCGTGTTC
The DNA here is from genome assembly GCF_017639745.1 of Melanotaenia boesemani. Taxonomy (NCBI): domain Eukaryota; kingdom Metazoa; phylum Chordata; class Actinopteri; order Atheriniformes; family Melanotaeniidae; genus Melanotaenia; species Melanotaenia boesemani. Next base: position 29,971,734 of record NC_055696.1, on the reverse strand, counting down.
TTCTTTACGGCTGCTGCCAAGAACAATAAGCTCATAACCACATGAAGCCTTACGCTATCACTTAGTTGCAGGATGAAACTGGACCACAGCAGCTCAGACTTGACGCCGTCTGTGGATCATTGCATCAATATTTTAGGGTGTAATCTGGTTAATCACACAGGCTGCCTCACCTTCAGTAATTATCAGGTTGGAAACCGAATGAAAGGATCATACAGATGTTATCGTTTCCCTCGTCTTCATCACCAGTGTTCCTTCTTCCAGACTCTAAACCACAGCAGAACATCAGTTCACCTTTGGACCAGGAAAAATGTAGAGAATGCAGGTTAGCTAGCTGGGAAATAAACCATGAGCCAAAGTGCTGGAAGATCATTCTTAAAGAGATGACGATGTAGCTGGATGGAGATGAAGATGATGGTGTCTAAACTCCAGCATTCACATAAAGTACAAAGGTTAGAGTTGGAGTTCGAGTTGGTGTTGAATACACATCCAGATTGAAGCTTTGGGATTCCCTTTAAGCCTTCACACATCTGCTAGGTAAGGATGAGAGTGAGATTACAGTCGGACTGAAGATCAGGGTTGGGTAATGATGTGGTCTGAGAGGTCAGATTTATAACAGCCGGGTTCAGTCAGGGTTTCTGAGAGGAAAAAGTTCCGGTCCCAAGCATTAAACCCATCATGCTACTCAGTGATGAAACACACACATCACTAAACCTGTAACTCAAAGACGTTTATCACACTTGTATATTTGAAAGCTTCTAGGAGATGTGGACAATGATTAAGTATGACCTTTGGAGTGACCTGTGGTCAGTTTGACTAGGTATTAGAGATAATGGTAGTTCTCTTGAAGAAACAACTTCCTGAGCCAGTGGGTTTTACACCACCCAGGTGTCTTCTCAAGAGTTTCTCCAACCACATGAAGATGTAGAAAACTGTAACAGAGTGAGAATCAGGCGATGGACCACCTTTAATCTGTGACAGCTGAGTGAAAGAAGACAGAAAACATATCATTGATATCAATGTCATTATCAGTTCGATTTATTGATCTACTTATTTATCAATTCCTGACCCACTTTTGTATGAGGACACAAGTATACACCATTCATGTTTCTCCACAGCCAGGTGAGCCAGATGAAGTGGCTCAGACATCTGGTTAGGATGCCTCCTGGATGCCTTCATGGAGTGGTGTTATGGGCATAGCCCATCAAGAGGAGACCCTGGGGAAGACCCAGGACACACTGGAGGGACTATTTCTCTCAGCTGGTCTGAAAACATCTCAGAATTGCCCTGGATGATCAAGAAGAAGTGGCTGGGGAGTGGAAAGTATGAGCTGGAAAGTATGTGGTGTGTGTGACCCAGCCCTGGATAAGCGATGGATGGATGGATGGATGGATGATGCCAGAAGGGCCTTTAATCTAACTTTCTCTTCTTCTTTCATGACTGGTCCCCCTTAATGATTGCGCGTCCGAAATCACTGTCTTTGTTACACCTGATCGATTCCTGTGGCATTCTTCAACGCACCCGCTACGTTTTAACGTCTGGTTAATTCAGTATTCGCTGACTTGCCTGATTGTAACGCTTACCTAGATGACATTATAGTATACACGGATATGTGGGAAGAACACATGTCCATTTTACATGAGGTGTTCGCTCGTCTTGTGAAAGCGTCGCTAACCCTGAATTTAGCTAAGTGTGAGTTTGGGAAAATGACTGACATATTTAGGTAGACAGGTCGGTCAGGGTACAGTGTGCCCTGTTGCAGCAAAGATCGATCCCAAAGCCGACTTCCCTGTCCCAGAAACCCGGAAAGCCTTTAAGACGCTTCCTGGAGATGGCCGGTTTTTGTAGAACCTTTTCTCAGAACTTTGCAACTGTAGTCCACCCTTTGACATCATTGTTAAGCCCAAAAACGAAATTCCTGTGGACCCCTGAATGTCAACTCGCTTTTGAAAGTGCAAAATCACTTTTGGTACATGAGCCGGTTCTTGCTGCACCTGACTTGTCCAAACCATTTAAGCTGGAAATAGACACTAGTGCTGTAGGAGCCAGCACCATACTCCTACTCACCGACAGCAATGGGACTGATCACCCCGTCTGTTATTTCTTGCGGAAATTCCTTCAACACCAAATACATTATTCCACCATCAAAAAGGAAACACTGTTATTGCTTTTGACATGACAACATGTTGATGTTTACGTGGGATCGAGTTCTGAACCCACTCAGGTGTTCGCTGATCACAACCCTCTGGTTTTCCTTACTCACATGTACAACCAGAACCACCACTTAATGTGCTGGGCTCTGATCTTGCAGGAGTACAATCTTAACATTGTTCACAAAAGGTGTGCAGACAACCAATTCGCCGATGCCGTGTCTCGGCATGATGAATGATTGTTCATGTGTGTTTGTATGTTAGGATGTAAGTCTAGAGAAACTGTTAGAGCTTCCATCTTAAGGGTGGGGGTGTTACGGCTCAGGCCTGTCAGCTGCAGTGGTATGTAAATGTGAAATGTGCCATTGCTTGCCGGTGATTGGCCAGGAACCCTTCAGCCTTGATCCCTACCTCCTTGGTCGGATTGGTCGCCGACTTCTCCGCTTCTTCACAGCCAGCCAACCTGGACGTCTGCCCTGCTTTTTAAGGCTGGGAGTAGCTCCAGTAGAGGCAGCTGTGTGCGACTCTGTGACTGCACTTTGTGTGCGTTTGGCTGCGTTGTTACTCTGTGAGGGATTAAGCATAGTTATTTCCAGATAGCATTTGTATGACGGGACTGATAAGACTTTGTATTGTGTAAGAGTTGATGGAGTGCATTTTAGCCTCTTAAAGAAATCTCTTTTCTTGGTTTTGTGTTATTTATTTTTAAGCAGCCATTTTGGGCTTTACCTGTTTCAGGACACTTTAAGTTTTTTTTTTTTTTTTAACAAGTTATATTTTCTATTCGGAGTTTGTAGCAGTACAGATACTTTTGAGGTGTCTTTCTTTTAGACTCCTCCGCCTTGTTTTGTATGTTTTTCGTGATTGTAAATAAATCGGTTATACTTTGAGTATCTGTTCCACTGTCACGAATGGCGGCGGAGGTGAGGACCCAAATGCAGGCAGGAGGCAGAACTGGTGCAGGTAAAAGGTTTATTTCCCAGGAACACAAGACAGGCAACCATAGACGACGGGGATAAACTCCAGAGAACAAAAACCAAACATGACAAAATGAGGATCTGACAATGAATGACTGAAAACCGGGAGTACTTATACACAGAGGGAGTAACAAGACACAGGTGAAGTGGATGACTAATCAGACCAGGTGAACTAACGAGGCAGGAACAGAAAACCACAGGAACACAAGAGGGAAAACCAAGCATGACAAAACTGAAAACTAAAGCATGAACATAAGAACTACAAACCAAGAACATGACCAAACTAATCATGACAAAAACCAAAATCCTAAACAATCAAAACACCCACCAAAACCCAGAAACCGTGACAGAACCCCCCCCTCAAGGGCCGGATACCAGACGGCCCAAACAAAGTCCACAAAAGAGAAAAACCCCAAGCAGGCCACCCAGGGTGGGCGGAGGGGGCCCGGAGGAGGGACCGACCAAAACAAGACAGGCCCCAGGACAAAGTTCAGGGGGAGCCACCTGGAGGCAGAACAGACGGCAGGATTAGGTCAGGAGGCCGGCCGGGGGGCCGGACGGACCGGGGCAGAACCTCCGGAGGACGACCCGGAGGCTGTGCAGACAGCAGGCTCCGGTCAGGAGGCCGGACGAACCGGGGCAGAACCTCCGGCGGACGACCCGGAGGCCGTGCAGACAGCAAGTTCAGTTCAGGCGGCCGGCCAGGGGGCCGGACGGACCGGGGCAGAACCTCCGGAGGACGACCCGGAGGCTGTGAAGACAGCCGAATCTCAGGCGGACGGGCAGGCTTGGGCCAGCGCTCTGGAGGACAAGCAGGCTGGATCACCAGAGGCCGAGCAGGCTTGGACCGTCGCTCTGGAAGACGGGCAGACAGGATCTCTGGCGGCGGACGGGCAGACAGGATCTCTGGCGGCGGACGGGCAGACAGGATCTCTGGCGGCGGACGGGCAGACAGGGTCTCTGTGTTGGGCACCAGTTGCGGGTAGGAGGCGTCTCGACCCGAGACCCCCTCGGAAACAGGAATCAGAAGAGAGGCGTCACCACTGGAGACCCCCTCAGGGACAGGGACCAGAAGAGGAGCGTCACCACTGAAGACCCCCTCAGGAACAGGAATCAGAAGAGAGGCGTCACCACTGGAGACCCCCTCAGGGACAGGGACCAGAAGAGAGGCGTCACCACTGGAGACCCCCTCAGGGACAGGGACCAGAAGAGAGGCGTCACCACTGGAGACCCCCTCAGGGACAGGGACCAGAAGAGAGGCGTCACCACTGGAGACCCCCTCAGGGACAGGGACCAGAAGAGAGGCGTCACCACTGGAGACCCCCTCAGGGACAGGGACCAGAAGAGAGGCGTCACCACTGGAGACCCCCTCAGGGACAGGGACCAGAAGAGAGGCGTCACCACTGGAGACCCCCTCAGGAACTGGGACCAGAAGAGGAGCGTCACCACTGAAGACCCCCTCAGGAACAGGAATCAGAAGAGAGGCGTCACCACTGGAGACCCCCTCAGGGACAGGGACCAGAAGAGAGGCGTCACCACTGGAGACCCCCTCAGGAACTGGGACCAGAAGAGACGGGCAGGACCTGGGCACCGGCGTGGGACGCTGCAGAGCAGGGCAGGACCTCGGAGCCGGCGTCGGACGCTGCGGCGCAGGGCAGGACCTCGGAGCCGGCGTCGGACGCTGCGGCGCAGGGCAGGACCTCGGAGCCGGCGTCGGACGCTGCGGCGCAGGGCAGGACCTCGGAGCCGGCGTCGGACGCTGCGGCGCAGGGCAGGACCTCGGAGCCGGCGTCGGACGCTGCGGAGCAGGGCAGAACCTTGGCGCAGACGTGGGGTGCTGAGGCACTGGAGCAGATCTGGGAGCCGGCGTGGAGATCTGGGGCACTGGAGCAGGAGGCGAAGCTGGAGACGTAGGCCTGGGAGCTGGTGGCGGCAACCGTGACAGTACAGCAGATGGCGTCACCCGAGATGTGGACCGTGGAGCTGGTGTTGACCTCCGAGATGCAGACCGCCCCAGTGGTTTGGGGCTAATCGCCAGTCTGGTTCCCCAGAATGGTGACCGCTCTGGATAATCCTGCGGCTCCCACTCCGTCTCCAGTCCCAGGAGCATTCCCACCAGTTCGCTTGATGTCATGTATTCGAGGGGCTGTCGCCCCTGGTTCCTGGACGTCCTCCTCCTCCTGGACCTTGTGGGAGGAGGATCAGGAAACCACAGGTCTGGCTCCTCCACCGTTGGGAACCAGTCAGCAACCTCAGAACCGTGAAACTGATACCAAGCCATCAAACCTGCTGGGTCCAGTTGTGGTCAGATCCTACTGTCACGAATGGAGGTGAAGGTGAGGACCCAAATGCAGGCAGGAGGCAGAACTGGTGCAGGTAAAAAGGTTTATTACCCAGGAACTCACGACAGGGAACCACAGACACAGGGGATAAACTCCAGAAAACAAAAACCAAACATGACAAAATGAGGATCTGACAATGAATGACTGAAAACCGGGAGTACTTATACACAGAGGGAGTAACAAGACACAGGTGAAGTGGATGACTAATCAGACCAGGTGAACTAACGAGGCAGGAACAGAAAACCACAGGAACACAAGAGGGAAAACCAAGCATGACAAAACTGAAAACTAAAGCATGAACATAAGAACTACAAACCAAGAACATGACCAAACTAATCATGACAAAAACCAAAATCCTAAACAATCAAAACACCCACCAAAACCCAGAAACCGTGACATCCTGAGCTTGTTTTGCTACAGCTGCTCTTGCCCCTACATCTTCGAAGGGGTAACAGTGACATCTTTCCAGGCTCATGTTGAGGCAGACTGATGTGTTGACGTTTCTCTGACTGATTCTCTCTGTAGGTGGTTTTCAGTTCCGGCTGATAAAACTGTCCAGCGTCTCCTTCTGTGTTGTGATTTGTTGTTTTGCTGCTGCTGGAGAAAAACTTCACATCCCAGAAGAACCAGCAGCTGTTAAATAAACTTTATAAGTCTGTCATGTTGGGTAATGTTTGCTCTCACAGTAAACTGGGAAGGTTACTGGAAGACACAACATCTGTAATTCCCTCTTAGGGTATTGTGACATTGGTATAATGATGAGTATCGTAACTTCACAGAAAAAAGCAGATTTTAGCCAGAAGCTTAGTGACTGCACGTTAGGGAGGCTTGATTTCATTCCTTTTTCATACCTTACAGTTGGGTCATTCCTCCTGAGGCCAATAGTTTGTCTAATGACTGCAGAAAATAAGCTGAGGGATGAAGAGTAGGAAGAGGATAAAGATTTTTGTGTCTGGGTTAAAACGTGTGATGACGTAAAGGTCTAAAGGGGAACACATCTTGGATCATGTTGAGGAGGCAGGCGGTTTGGTTCCTCTGTGAACTGATGATGGAGAGTTTTCTAAAACTTTTAATGGCAATCCTGATCATTTTCATTAAACTGCTGATTTTTCCTCATTAATTCTTTTATGTCTTCTCTCCAGAGCACCTAAAGGGGGCACTAGAAGAGTACATGGTACGGCTGCCAAAGGTCCGCATCCTGAGAACCAAGAAAAGGGAAGGTCTGATCCGGACTCGTCTGCTCGGAGCTGGTGCTGCTAGGGGAGAGGTCATCACCTTCCTGGACTCTCACTGTGAGGCCAACGTCAACTGGTTGCCTCCGTTACTGGGTGAGGAAGGCACTTGAGGGTCGCAGTCCACTGATGGGTCAGCATGTGTTCACTGCTGACTGGTTTAATTATCTGCAGTGGTTAGTCATGAACATGATGCGACAGTCTGAGGAACCAGGTAGTCACCAGATTAGACACAATCATTGCAATCTAAATGGTAAATGGTCTGTATTTATACAGAGCTTTACTGTACCTGGAACGATACCCAAAGCACTTTACATTATACATCACATTCCCCCATTCACACACACATTCACACACTGACGCCGGAAGCTGCCATGCAAGGCGCTCGACCACGACCCATCAGGAGAAATTTGGGATTCGGTGTCTTGCCCAAGGACACCTCGACATGAGCTTGACAGGCGGAGGATCGAACCGGCAACCCTCAGGCTACAAGACAACCACTCTACCCAGTGAGCCACGCTGCCCCTGATTGGTTGGTGTTCTGGGTGGAGCGCCACCTTATTTTGGAGTCAGAGACTGTGCTTTCATTTAGGAAATGCAGAGGAGTCTACCACATCCAGAACCAACCTCAGGACAGTACCAGAGTAAAACCGAAGATCATCTCTAAAACTGGCAGGAAATCCACTTCAGCACAGAAGACCTCGACCATCATTACCTGCACCTGGAAGGTGTCCTGGAGAAAATCCTGGAAATAATATTAATCTTTGTTGATGAAACTACTTATAGAAAAGGCTAAAGTGTATTTAAAAGCAAACTGGATGCTTCTCAAATTCAAGTTCAAGCAGATGATTCCAGTGAAAGTCCATACCACAGAGGAGGGAATTTTTCCAGAAGCAGCTCAGCCTCATGATCTATTTCCAGTTCAGTGAAGATAGAACGGTTAAGTTTGTTTTTAAAAGTAAAGTTAGTTTTTCTCTAATTAAGATAAATATTCCCCTAAACCTCATTCTGGTTTACAATAATTATAATATCAGTGCTATGGGTGATGATCAGAAGGAAATCCTTCGAATGGGTGAAGAAGTGGGTGCACTGCAATGTTTTGCTGGTGGACCCAAATTAAAAATTTAGATGTAAGATGTGAAACAAACTGTCCGATGATGTTTAAATAAATCTTTAAATGTTTCCTGACCAGCCTTCACTCAGCAGTTTACCAACATGTCTGCCTCCATCTGCGTCCCTCAGACCGAATCGCCCAGAACAGGAAGACCATTGTCTGCCCCATGATTGATGTCATCGACCACGACAACTTTGGCTATGAGACGCAGGCGGGTGACGCTATGCGGGGGGCGTTTGACTGGGAGATGTACTACAAACGGATCCCCATCCCTGCAGAGCTGCAGAAGGAAGACCCCAGTGAACCCTTTGAGTAAGTGGACTTGTTTCTGACACCTCTCAGGGCCTGAAATTGCTTTTTCAAAACGAGGGGGGGAGAATTTATACACTGGAAGGGGGGTTTTACCAGTGAGCTTAACTACAGGTCTTATGGTGTCGTCTTTCTCTTTTCTTAGACAGCTCTCTGGTCTGAGCTCAGGCTCTTAACCTGCTGATGCTTTTTCTGTCATTTGTACCTGTAACTGCTTGGTGCATTTCTGGCAAACCTTTTTCATTTATTTCTAAAGTGATCCTCCATCTCTTTCATGAATTTAGCCAAATTAGAAAAAATTGTATTAGCCAGTTCATTTAATACTGAAAGCGTTTGGTGACATCATAGAAAAAACAGAACAACAAAAACTAGGTGCCACACATCCTTAAATCGTGGACACGATTACTAATGAACCAAAAATTAAGCTCAGTTACTATTCTGTAGCTACAATCAACATTAAAGTACAACCAAATTATATAATAAATTAAATTTCGTGGCCACAAGTTCCATACGTTAGTAATGCGTGACCATTATTAATTTTTCTTTCTTTCTGTCGGTCTCATCAGACGGGCTCGTCAGTTTTGTGCTATAAAGTTTTAAGAAACATGTTCATTTCGTCTTCAAACTTCAAGTGTCTTCAAGTGCACTTCTGTGTTATTTACTGTTGCTGTGTTAGAAACGGCACTGAAACGACACAACACATTAAATTAAGCGCTTTATGTCACCACTCAAGACACCGATATTCTGAGCCAGGTAGCCTGAAACTTTTATTTGGGCTGATTACCGTTACCAGCACCGCTCGCTCCGATCTTTTCTTCCAATGTTTTTCCCTTAAGACGACTTGAGGTTAGATTTGCGTTTAAACCAGCCGGCTGTGAATGGATCGTCTTACCGGCGGGAAACCCGCTGATATGGTTTGGTTTGCCAGCAGGAGGACGCTGCGACGGCAGAAGGAACTCAGAGAGAGTATGCTGAATCTGTAGAGGGAATCCTCTTCTTCCATTTAGCTTTATGGCTCCGATACAAACGTTCACCTCACATTAGTGTCACACCGCTGTAATTGTATGCAGGAATTTCCACATTAGAAGAATTAATTAATTTGCGGGAATTAATTATTTTGCACATTCATGCAGTGACTTTCAGGCCCTCTCTCTAATGTTCGGTAGGAATGCTGTGTACTGATGTCTAATCATGTTATCAGCACACTTCTACAACATGAGTGGATACCTTTCGTGTGTGTGTGTGTGTGTGTTAGAATCACTAATTTCTTTGTGTATCACTGAACCTTGAAATCCTGGTTATTCTTCTATCAGAGCTGCTCCACACACTGATGTGTGAATTAGAGCTGTAATTGGGCTTTAAAAGTTGGGCCCGACCAAAGTTTTGGATTTTTTTATTAGTTTTAGTTTTTATTAGAATAGAAAAACAGCTGAGGTGAGAACAAGTTTTCATTTAAACACCTCTGGTTTAAGAGAACATTCAGGTAAAAATCTTACATCTGAATAATCTCTATTGTTTCCCACACTGTTAAAACAAAGCTGTTGCTTGGCAACAGATCACCTGCACTGAGAGCACAGACTTCAGGTCAGCTCATTAGCATTTCAAATGAAGCGATGTGCAGCGGCATGTTCAGTTTTTACATGTCATTGTTATAAAGAAAAATAATTCTTGTTATCAGCTGTTAATGTGAAAACATGATGCAGTTCATCAGTCACGGACTTTACTGTAATGCTGTTGTGGTCCAGTAGAATGAGGACAACCATCTTCTTGATTGTAAAAGATCATATGAGATTTATTACATGTGCTGTTCAGGTGAACAGAAACTGTAGATGTTTGACTTCCTGGATGTCATTACAGCAGCTGTGTTCCTGTAACAAGCAATCTAAATGTGAGCAGAAAGACTGTTTAGATGCTTCTAATTTTAATCTTCAGCTGCAGAAGTCTGATAAACATGAAGCTGTTTTTTGCTCTTATCGAGAATGTGCACCTACTTCATCAATGCACAGAATTGTGGGAGTAATTTACCATTTTAGGAGAACCTGCGGTTCAGCAGTGGCTCTCATCATTTTTTTTAATTCGATCTTATTCAGAATTTCTGGCGAGTATCTCATCGTATTTTTTTTTTTTCCCCCAGAGTTATGTCCTCAGCTGCAGCAGCAGCTTCATGATCAGCACACAAATATAAAATTAACCAGCAGATTTTCATCCTCCATTTCAATCTTGGTGCAGAGTAGAGAATACGTTGAATAAACACATCCCAGAGAACAGCAGATTTCTGCAGAAACTTTCCCAGGTGATGAGCTTCTGGCTGACTGTGGGTTGGATATAAAGGACAGATTGGGCTTTAAAGGAGCAGAAGTAAAATGGCTGCATTTATGTGTCAGCTCGATGAACAGGATGATGAGAGAACAGGTGAGGTGGTACACCTGAGAAATCATGTAGAAAGGGTTAGTGGCTACGGACGCAATAAGTACATGATTTTAAATGCAGTGGTACCAATCTGGATGCAACTCCCATGTGCAGATGAGAACATCTCTTTCCTCCACCTATTTGCTCTTTTCAAACATTTCTGAATAGATCTGCCATCAGATCCAGTAAAACTCTTTGTATATTTCGTTTTTTGTAATAAATAAATAAATATACTTTCTCACATTTTGGATTGTCTTCATAATTTAACTGCATCTTTTGAAAGATGTATTAAGTTACTTAATCCTGTATATTTAGACATATGTCTTTATCTTTTATGATGCTCAGAATACATTAATTTATCAAGATTAATCCACACAGATGAACAGATAAATTATTTGATTTAAGAACCAAAATATCAGAACAATATGTGTATAATTAACATGAATTATCAGTATGATGACAGACTGCTAACATACTGTTAACACACCACTAACATACTGCTAACACACCACTAACATACTGCTAACACACCACTAAGATACTGCTAACACACCACTAACATACTGTTAACACACCACTAACATACTGCTAACACACCACTAAGATACTGCTAACACACCACTAACATACTGCTAACACACCACTAACATACTGCTAACACACCACTAAGATACTGCTAACACACCACTAACATACTGCTAACACACCACTAACATACTGCTAACACACCACTAACATACTGCTAACACACCACTAAGATACTGCTAACACACCACTAACATACTGCTAACACACCACTAACATACTGCTAACACACCACTAACATGCTGCTAACACACCACTAACATACTGCTAACACACCACTAACATACTGCTAACACACCACTAACATGCTGCTAACACACCACTAACATACTGCTAACACACCACTAACATACTGCTAACACACCACTAACATACTGCTAACACACCACTAACATACTGCTAACACACCACTAACATACTGCTAACACACCACTAACATACTGTTAACACACCACTAACATACTGCTAACACACCACTAACATACTGCTAACACACTAGTAACATGCTGTTAATACACCGTAAACATACAGCTAACACACCACTAATATGCTGTTAACACACCACTAACATGCTGCTAACACACCGCAAACATACTGCTAACACACCACTAACATGCTGTTAATACACCACTTACATACTGCTAACACACCGCAAACATACTGCTAACACACCACTAATATGCTGTTAACACACCACTAACATGCTGTTAATACACCACTAACACGCTGTTAATACACCACTAACATGCTGTTAATACACCACTTACATGCTGTTAATACACCGCAAACATACTGCTAACACACCACTAATATGCTGTTAACACACCACTAACATGCTGTTAATACACCGCAAACATACTGCCAACACACCACTAATATGCTGTTAACACACCACTAACATGCTGTTAATACACCACTAACACGCTGTTAACACACCGCAAACATACTGCTAACACACCACTAATATGCTGTTAACACACCACTAACATGCTGTTAATACACCGCAAACATACTGCTAACACACCACTAATATGCTGTTAACACACCACTAACATGCTGTTAATACACCGCAAACATACTGCCAACACACCACTAATATGCTGTTAACACACCACTAACATGCTGTTAATACACCGCAAACATACTGCTAACACACTGTGTGTGAAGTCAGACATCCAGCTCTCAGATTCTCTGTCCTCCTGCAGCCACAAACCTTTTTCTTTTATTCTTCCATAACAGTCTGTCTGCTGTGTTTCGTTGTTAACCACTGCAGGGAGTGTGTGTTTGTGTTTACTGTGTTTTTCCAGACAGACTCTGTTTCACTGCCAGGAGCATCAAATTAGTGTGAAAATGTTTAAAGATGTGAGAGAAGAAGCAGCAGAGGGTGAAGGCCGTGAAGCTGGTGTCTCCTTGTTTCTGTTGTTTTCTGTCATTCAGTCTTCTCTGTGTTTCCTTTGCTTCGTGGACGTGGAAGCTCATCCAGTTTGAATTTGTTAAAAGTGTATCTGAAGTCAGAGGGTCTTTTGCTGGTGTTTTTTTTATCTCTATGAGACTGCATTAATCTCATGATTTCTGCTGTTGCTCAGCTGTAGCAGAATCACTGGTCGGCATTTAGTCGTCTTCAGTTGGTTAAGATTCACTTCTAAAGAAATTCTGATGAATGGAATTCATTTTAACAGGACATTGGAGAGGCAGGTTTTCAGCTGCCTTATGTGTAAAGCTCCTCTACTGAACTTTATTAGATTATCTCAGTGTGCCTTCTAACCATGGCTAATCCAGCATCATCTTCATCCTGTCTCTTCTCTGAGATCTCTCCAGCCAGTAAAAGTTAATCTGATGTTGACTTTTGTCACATCTTTCTCCGTCCCTTGCTCTTTATTTTCTTTCCTTCTTCCAATAATGTCATCTTGGGTTTCTTTGATGAATCAGTTGTGGTGACGTTGAAAACAGCCAGTGTGTTGATGTCCAGTTGCTGGTGTGTGACGCACCGCGTAAAACAAAACTCAGCTTCCTGGAAGTAAAATGCTGAGTAGAACAGACTTGTACTGGAAAGATGGAAATCAGTTCCTTGTTATTCAGTCTGAGCGAGGCTGTAGTAAACCAGGATACCACAGATCTGGTGTAGAGTAAATGTGGTGTGTATTAAGGTGCTCTTGTAGCTGACACAGTGAGGTCAGATGCGATGATGTTGCTTCTTTAGTTTATCAGTCAGCAGGTTAAATCATCTGACTCCCATTTGTCTGATTTAATCTTGTGAGGACAAAAAAGCTTCTCTATATTTAAAAGGGCTGAGATTTAACCTGATTATTCTCTAAGCTCATTATCCTCTGTATTTTCAAACAGAAGCAATGAATCATTCTCTATTCTGACTGGAGTGGTATCAGAGAGCTAAGATAAGCCAGGCCTGAATGTTCAGATGACAATCAGTGAAATATGGACTAATGTGGACGACATATTTTCATATATGACATCATGTATTTGAAGGGGAGTGGTAGCCTAGGGGCTACAGAGTTGGGCTTGGGTCTGGAGAACTCGGGTTAGAGTCCCCTGAGTGTCAACAGAGGTGAACCACATTGGGCCCTTGAGCGAGGCCCTTAACCCCTCCCAGCTACTCCCCTAGTGTCGTAAAATTGTTATTTATTCATTAATTTTCTACACCATTTAGTCCAGTTAAGGGTGATGGGGTAGTTATTTGCCATTATCAATAAGTGTTTATGGACCCTTATTAATTGCCAGGCAGAGCTCCTCTCTTTTTTTTTAAAGTTTAAAGACCGTGAGCTCAGAGGTCAGTGTTTTCATGGATAAAATTCATCACCATATCTTCCTCATCTTCCTCCTCCGTACAGACTGACCACACGTGATGTGTAAAACTTATGCCTGTCTCTATAAGATCAGTAAGGGTCTTTGTGGTGGGAGGAGGCTCTCATCCATTTTATTAGCTAAAGCTTCGATACCCGTCTTGGTTACTATAGTGACAGTCATATGTAGTCGTGTTTTCTGACACTTTGGACAGCGATCCCTGTCAGAAGGTGCCAAGACTGTGACACAGTGGTGGTCGCCGCCATTGTTTACGATTGTTTAGATTTTAATGTTGAAACCTGTTGAAGTGTACAACCTGTGTAACACACCACTGTTTCTCCAGGATACACATCAGGTAAACCTGACTGGAGCCAGTCAGGTTTACCTGATGCTCTGCAACTTCATCATCAGGACCTGGTTCTGCTTGGACACAAGATGCTGCTCTTACTGGTGGAATATGTGCATGTGTGATCATAAAATCTGCTTCTGGAATCCAGCTTTCATTTAGCAACAACAACAACCAGCTGTAGTTTTGACTCTATTAAACATGCTGTGACAGAATATTTTACAAACATTTCAACACATTTCAGTTTGCATTCCTTCATATGAAAACATTTTTCTGTATATTATAATAGTGTTCTCTGAAGCTAACCATCTCCATCTGCTTTACTGACATTTCACTGTATGAAACTAGACTAGAATGTCTGTGTAGAGGTGATATGTAAAGATAAATATGGGACTCTGTGCTTTTTCCAGGTCCCCGGTGATGGCAGGAGGACTGTTTGCTGTGGACAGGAAGTGGTTCTGGGAGTTGGGAGGATATGACACGGGTCTGGAGATCTGGGGAGGTGAACAGTACGAGATCTCATTCAAGGTACAAAGACTCAGAGACAGCTGCCAGCTGACAAAGAGCTGCACTGTAAAACAGGACGGACTCATATGTCTCAGATGTGTGTGTGTGTGTTTGCAGTGGTTAAGCGTGTGTCCGGGCTTGTTAGATAACCAATGTGTTGAAATGATCCAACCTGACCACAGAGGTTTTTATCATTGTTTACTTGTAAACATGTCATGTTCCTCTGTTCATGCCTTATTCTTGCTGAATCATTTAACAGAGCACCACTCCTCTGTTGTCCTCTGAATGTGTGGATATCAAGGATGTGCACGACTAGTCAACTAGTGGAAACCATGCACAAAGTCTGCTGCTATTTCTTTGTTTGGAGGAGAGTTATGTTTTATTATTCACAGGCACGCAGAACTGTTTACAACGCTGTGTTAAAACTGTGTGACCCCTTTAAAAGCGAGCTAGAGAGAGAGACATCAGCAGGTCTGGTACACAGCGGGTCTAAGGCTAGGAACACAAAAAGATTATTGAGCTGTTTTTGTCCCGATTTTCCCCCTTCCCAACCAAGGATGGCAAACACTGATTATCTTTAGTCTTAAAAGAGTTTCCTATAAAATGATCATTTGGGCTGAGGAGTGTTAAGACCTAATTTGTCTCAACAATTGGCTCCGAAACAGATCATGACCTACAATCTTAAGTATTGAACATGTTCAATATTTACGACCACACGTGTGTGGAAAGCCAACAACTCCTGAACTGTGACTCTGCAATCACAAGACCACATCATTACTTCATCATGTATGCAGAGGTGTAGTCTACGTGATACGCAGGTATACGCTGTATACTCACTCGAAAAGGTCCCAAATTTCCGTATAACCACTGAAAAATGCGCAGACACGTATCAACATATTTTGTGACATAACTTTCACTTTCCCGGTCATAAATTAGCCACAAAGCCGGCCCGTTTAGACCATGAGGAATTCCGTCAAATGTGACGTTCAGCCGATGCAGAGAGAAAGCAGCTTGGCCGTCTGTCCTGATCCTGACCTGCGTTCCTATCAGCTGGTGGCTGGTTGCTAGACAACCACGAATTAAAGAGTGGCGGATGAGAGGAAGAAGAAGATGCAGGAAAAAAAGAGGAAGAATTTTTTTGGGTGTTACGAGTAGTTAGTGGAGAGGGAACGCGGAGAAAAAAACATGAAAGGAAAACAAAGTCAAATCACACTGTTTCAGTGTGTCAGTGTTTCAGTGAGTGTGTTGCTACTGGTTCTGTTTCCACTATTGATTAGCTGATAATTAGAAAGGGAACCTGATGACTGCGAAGAGGCTGCCACAGCTTCTCCTGACAGGCGGGGAGGAGAGCCTGACGCTGTAGTCCAACCTGGGCCCCTTTCAGAAAGCGGGTTTATGGAAAACTCTGAGATTGGCAGCTCAGAGTTGCGCTTTAAACTCAAGAGTTTGTTGAACCCGCTTTCTGAAACGGGGCCCTGGTGAGTGGAATTCGTGTGTTAAACAGCAGGTGATTGTCACATTAAACTAGCTAACTAAACTGGTGGTTTCATAGAAACTAGGGGAGGTACTGCTGTTCTGTGTGTGTGTGTGTGTGTGTGTGTGTGTGTGTGCGCGTGCGTGCGCACGTGTGCGTGCGTGCTCGTAGAAGAGACTTCGACCTGGCTGGTCTTGTGGAGTGAGAGTCAGGTAGGGGAATTTAAAAACAGGCATCTCTGGTTAGAGTGGAGAAACAGAAAGTTAATGGTAAATGTTGGACAACATTAGAAGCTGGTAGAAACTATTTAAATGTACAAAGTTAACGCTGTATTTGCATGTTATTATAAGACAGATAAGATATAAGATAAGATAAAAGCATCCTGAATCTTATTATAGTTAAATAAAAACAAAGAAAATTCATAGTAATCTTAAATGTCCATTAATTAGGACACCTTGTACACCATCAGATAAATAACTTGTGTATTATGTGTAGTTGTCTCATTATTCAAGCTATTCCAAGAGTGAAATATTTGTCTCTTTATTTTTTCTTGAATTTATATTTATTGAAAATGCATTTGTCTTGTTCTGTCAGTGGCTGTTCGGTGGTTTATGCAGCTGTTAATCAATTCACATCAAACTTTATTTATAAAGCGTTTTTCTTGCCAAAGGCAACAGAAAGTGCTTTACATGATGAAGAAGTATAGTATACCCACTAGAATAAACTAGACTACATCACTGCATGGATGTCCTCTGCCATGCTAGGTGTTGTGCTTTCTGGTTGTTGCCATGGTTCTTCTTCATTTTTGTTCAGTCACGTTGATCCTGCAAGATTTCTGGCTCGGAGGACTAGATTGTAAATTGGTTGCATCTTTGTGTTTGTTGTTCTGTGCGGAGATTATCGGAGGACACCACACACAGTATGATCAGTATTGTTAAATGCCAGATTTTATATCTTCATGTTTAACTAACAGATGAAACATCTCTTCAGATTTAGAAAGTCTTTTGTGTACCAGCCTTTAGTTTGAGCAGGTTGATCTAAGCAGAAACAGTTAGCTGTGTGTGTGAATATTTTCTTTATTTAGCTTCATCCATACACAGATCTGGTTACAGCAGAGACTCATGTCTGCTTCATCGCTGCTGGTTAAGGTGAAGGGAGTTAACCCTGAAGCTTCGGTCCTGGGTGAATCACCTCACTGCTTCCTGATAGAAGTAGGAAAGTAAACCGGGAGTTTTCACTGACAGTGGAAGTAACAGACCAGAGCAGCACAGTTACTAAACCATGACAGAAATGTTGTGTTTCAGGTGCAAAAAGACCAGACGGAAAGACGAAAAGAAATGAGCCGACTGCTCCATATTTAGTTCACCTGGTATAGCAGCCGCTCCAGGCTACAGCCTGTTGACGCAGCCAGACCAGGTTCAGTTCTGACGTCTTCCTGACCCACTTTCTCATCTACCTGCTGTACAAGAAAACTGGAGCCCACACAACGTTAAAAATAAAACTAAAAATAACAAACAACAAAAAAAAAACACTAGTCTGTGGAGCACATATGTTATATAAATAGCATTTTACAGTTTCGCTATGGGAATAAAGTATTTTCAAATTCATTATTGATGATGTCAGGCCTAATTGACTAATCTATTTTAATTGGCCTGAAAATTCAAAATCATTTAAAATCCTCATCTCTAGTAGAGATGTAGAGCTACAAGCTTTCAGGAAGCTGTGCGTATGGAAGACATGTAGGTGTTGGTTTTTAGGATGCAGGTTTCCAGCAGAACTCTGACGACGTGACTGTGTCATGGCTGGTCCCGCTTTAAACTACAGAACCAGTTATCTAACTGCTATGAGTTGTTTGAAATGATAGACATTCACATGTCCCACAACGCTGGGAAGGAATAAAACCCTGAAGTCTCCTGCAGGCTGGTGTTTGTTCACATCTCTTTAAGAAAAAAAACCTACAAGCGGCGTTCCTCATGGAGGTTTCAGCTCTGGAGCCAAATCCCATCTGATGCATGAGCGACTCTCCACATTAATCATCCTCAGAGTTCCAGATTAGATTATGTTTTTGTTTGGTGCTTCAGCATGAATTATTCTGTAACTGCATGACTTGGCTGGCATGTTGATTCGGAGCTCTGGACAGACACAACCGCCGTCACCATAATTGAATTCTGGCTTGAGTGAGTAAGAACTTCTGTCGTCTCACTCAATTAAGTACAAAGAGCTCTGCAGGGGGGTTTGATTGGACCGGATGGATGCTGCACGTCGCTCTGCTCTTCAGCACCGGCCTTCTGTTGGTTAGAATATTTTACATGTGGATCTAATTTCCAGTCAGAAGTCTTTCACTTTCTGCTGCCTATAATAGGAATTCTCTGTCTCATTCAAGAACCAGATAAACTTCTTTACTGAGAACAATTTCTCACAGAAGATCCAGGGCCACTGCTAGCGGTTTGGGTGCCGCTTTATAATATCAACCATCAGTTTGATTTACTCCCCTCTTAAGTCATTAAGGACCAGTGTCCAAGAGGAAAATACAGCTAATAAAACATTATTAATTCTTCATTGATTACATTTTTTTTTTGCTTTTCTTACTTAAATTTCTTAAAGAACTTCAGTCCTGCACAAAACTACCAAACAGTGAAAGAACTTTGAGGACAAATGCAGATTTCTCTTTAAAATCTAATAGTTGTTTTGAAGTTTAATCATGCATTCTGTGAGATTAGTTCATTTTTAAGGAAAAAATGTAAATATTTTAACTGTTTTTTAATTAAATCAGCTACATTATAGGCCTGCATATAAAACAATGTTTGGTAAATAAAAGGTTTGAAGAGACTTTTTTATGAGAAATTGTGCCATGAGCCTAAATGATGATCACATCAAGAAGAAAAATGTTCCCAAATGGACAAAAATACCAATAATGATGAACAAGGTTTAAGGTATTTCAGGTATTTCCTCTCTACAACTAATTTATTTTAACTTACTTTTGAAAAAAAAAGAAGTTTTCATGTGATCATGATCTGGATGCAACAGCTGATTTAGTTCTTCAGGGTCTGCCTGACATGTGTCCATGGTAGTCTTCCGTCTTCATCAGAGGTGTCACTGGATGGTGTGTGACGTGTATAAATCAACTGATGTTCGTTGAGGTGGTGTCAACCTGTCAGTCGGAGTAACAGGCCAACACCACCCAGGCCGATGTTTAGTGACCCGCCAGTACGGCTCATCTGAATGGCAGGTCGATGCAGAGGCCAACGCTGTTGCCTCTGCATCGACCTGTTAGTATTTGACAATTTTATCTTTAATTACTATTGGAGAGCTCCTCACAGAGAGGCACCGGGTAATATCAGAGGGCTTCTGCACCCTGGCAGGACCGAGTTCACCAGCAGGCCTTGATCAGGACACACAGCCTTCTGTTCAGTGGCTCCCAGACTCTGGATCTCTTCCTTTGGACTTAAGATTGGTGAACTCTGTGATCACTTTTAAAAACCAGTTAAAATCTTTTTAAAATCTGCTTTTTCTTCATTTATCTTGTTTTTATGGATTTTTGGCTCCTGTGAAGCATTTTGTGATTTTTTGTAACTTGAAAGGTATTAATAATTATTATATATTATATATTAATAAAGTGTTACTTTAACAAAAAGTTTTTATATCTGTCTTTAAGCTGTAAAAGCTTCATATTTATTAGAAAATAGTCGCATGATGAGATATCAACTGCTCAGCAGGACAGTACATGGAGGACTATTTCTTGGTAATGCAGTGCTGAAATAAATAAGATCTTTCCAGAAGAGTTATTTTGTGGATGACAGCTCAGGTTGCTCCAACATGTATGATGTGTAATGTAGAAATAAGGGTTCAGCATATCAGCTTCCTCCCTCAGCTCCATGACTTTTCAGCTGGTACCATCATCACCACAGTCGGGTGACGTTTAAAGAGGAATGATTGTGTCCTGAGCCTCACTGAACTGTTAGTGCTCGTACTCTGAGCTAAGCAGATTGTACAGGCTGCTTGTCAGAGGGAAGACTTTCCTTCTAATCAGAGCAGCGCTGACATGAAGCTCTTCATCCGTCCTACAGCCTGGTACTGCTGTTTGTAAGCTCTAGTGCAGGGATGAAGAGGGTGAGGAAGACGGTGGTAGGGATTGTTGCAGCTGGTCACACTGCTGTAAGGTCATTCAACTCCAAGATGATGAATCACAGGATCTTCAGCCAGTCAGGACGTCAGAGCTGCAGCAGTCTGAACTTCTCAGATGTAGAGTTGTAATTTTATGATTCTGCGTAACTCTGGTTGGACTTACAGGAACGAGACGAGTTCAGTCACTAAATGTTAAATTATACGGATGACTGGTATTTTCTCTGTTCAACATAACTGATTCGGTGTGAGGTTAATGCCTTATAGTCGGAAGTGTGTAATGGTGTGTAGAAGAAAGTGTCCTATTTCTCACATTGTTCGACTGTCAGCGGACCTTATGTGATGACTGCTGTCTGGTTCTCTGCTCCTGTCTCTGTAGGTGTGGATGTGTGGAGGTCGGATGGAGGATATCCCCTGTTCCCGGGTAGGACACATCTATAGGAAGTACGTCCCTTACAAAGTTCCCGGGGGTGTCAGCTTGGCCAGGGTGAGTATCAGATCGTTTGAAGGCATGTTAATAAACCAGAAACGTCTTCTTCTGATTAAAAGTCAATTAAATGGTTTCAGAAATTCCAAAAACTTCAACTTATTGGTAAAATGTCAGATGATCCTCTCCTACCTGCCCAATACACATTCAGAGTAATGATTATAAGTTTAGTTTGTAGTAGTAGTATCAGATACTAGCCAGTGGGTTGTAGTAGTAGTATCAGATGCTAGCCAGTGGGTTGTAGTAGTAGTATCAGATGCTAGCCAGTGGGTTGTAGTAGTAGTATCAGATGCTAGCCAGTGGGTTGTAGTAGTAGAATCAGATACTAGCCAGTGGGTTGTAGTAGTAGTATCAGATACTAGCCAGTGGGTTGTAGTAGTAGTATCAGATACTAGCCAGTGGGTTGTAGTAGTAGTATCAGATGCTAGCCAGTGGGTTGTAGTAGTAGTATCAGATATTAGCCAGTGGGTTGTAGTAGTAGTATCAGATGCTAGCCAGTGGGTTGTAGTAGTAGTATCAGATACTAGCCAGTGGGTTGTAGTAGTATTATCAGATGCTAGCCAGTGGGTTGTAGTAGTAGTATCAGATGCTAGCCAGTGGGTTGTAGTAGTAGAATCAGATACTAGCCAGTGGGTTGTAGTAGTAGTATCAGATGCTAGCCAGTGGGTTGTAGTAGTAGTATCAGATACTAGCCAGTGGGTTGTAGTAGTAGTATCAGATGCTAGCCAGTGGGTTGTAGTAGTAGTATCAGATACTAGCCAGTGGGTTGTAGTAGTAGTATCAGATACTAGCCAGTGGGTTGTAGTAGTAGTATCAGATGCTAGCCAGTGGGTTGTAGTAGTAGAATCAGATACTAGCCAGTGGGTTGTAGTAGTAGTATCAGATGCTAGCCAGTGGGTTGTAGTAGTAGTATCAGATGCTAGCCAGTGGGTTGTAGTAGTAGAATCAGATACTAGCCAGTGGGTTGTAGTAGTAGTATCAGATGCTAGCCAGTGGGTTGTAGTAGTAGTATCAGATGCTAGCCAGTGGGTTGTAGTAGTAGTATCAGATGCTAGCCAGTGGGTTGTGGTAGTAGTATCAGATACTAGCCAGTGGGTTGTAGTAGTAGTATCAGATGCTAGCCAGTGGGTTGTAGTAGTAGTATCAGATGCTAGCCAGTGGGTTGTAGTAGTAGTATCAGATACTAGCCAGTGGGTTGTGGTAGTAGTATCAGATGCTAGCCAGTGGGTTGTGGTAGTAGTATCAGATGCTAGCCAGTGGGTTGTAGTAGTAGTATCAGATGCTAGCCAGTGGGTTGTGGTAGTAGTATCAGATACCAGCCAGTGGGTTGTAGTAGTAGAATCAGATGCTAGCCAGTGGGTTGTAGTAGTATTATCAGATGCTAGCCAGTGGGTTGTAGTAGTAGTATCAGATGCTAGCCAGTGGGTTGTAGTAGTAGAATCAGATACTAGCCAGTGGGTTGTAGTAGTAGTATCAGATGCTAGCCAGTGGGTTGTAGTAGTAGAATCAGATACTAGCCAGTGGGTTGTAGTAGTAGTATCAGATACTAGCCAGTGGGTTGTAGTAGTAGTATCAGATGCTAGCCAGTGGGTTGTAGTAGTAGTATCAGAAAGGAAAAGTTGATAAAACGTGAACTGAACTTTCCGGCACTAGAAGCTCGACCTTTCAGGTCCCTTTAAACTTTGACTTTTCTTTGTGTGAGTATACCGTTCACACCTAAGTGTAATGAAGGTCACATTGAAATGTTAACGTGAAAGACCAGGCAGAAAAAGCCAGATTTGACCATTAAGACCTGCAGTGTGAACATAGACTGAGACGAGATGACGTACTTCAACTCTGACGTGTGCAGACCATAAACGAAGCCTGTAAAATATTTTGTCCTTTTTGAGTTTGGTTGAAGCTTTAAAATGACTATTTTTGCTCACCTTGAAACATCACCTGATCAGTTATTATATAAGAAAATATATTTTTGATATTTATGAATTTAGTATTTTCCCCTTCCTCATCTAAGGTTTCTTTATTTCTCCCCCCCTCCTAACTCCAGACGGTCTGCTGCTCGGTCTGACACCAGGTCTTCAGTAACGGATTATTTAAGTCCTGTAGAGTCCAACTCCAGCTTGGTTCTGACCTCCTCAGGTCGTCCTACAATTTAACCCTGTTCAGAGTTTCATGTCTTTATTTTTGCTCTTTTTTCTGCTAACATCACATCAGCTTCAAGCCAGAGTATTGAGGTACCTCCCACCCACTACCCGGCGCCATGGTAACAAGATGGTCAGTGTTTTTACCTCACCTGGTGATAATGTTCTGGCTGACGAGTGAATGCTTCAGCTGAAGCGAAAAGAGACACAGCAGAACTGTTTTGGAGGAATTCAGGAACCCGACAGTCAGAAATAGTTTCTAAAATCAAGGTTTGTTAAGAGAATTGAAAGTTTAGGTTCAGAGAACCTGGAAGCAGATCTCTGCTGAGAGCTTTTGTGTGCCGACAGAGAAAAAAAGGTTTCTTGTTTTTGTTAGTGTGCTGGACTAAAAAGGTCATGAACAGAAGAAGTTATCTATCTGGACATTCTGCTCAAACTCCACCTGGAGAGGCGTGTGCAGCGGTAGTCCTGGTGTAGAAAACACAGCAGTGTGTCAGTGGAGCTGCATGACTTCAGGTCTGATGATAGAACCATGAGATGAAGGAATGCTGGTGTAAACACCACCACCTGGATGCAGAAGAGATGAATGGTGTTTTATAAATCACCAAACAAAATTAAAAAGGTTCAGAAGAAATATACATTTTTGTATCTGACTAATAAAAAGTGTGACTTAGTGACTGAATATTATGCTGATAACCGTCAGTGAACCACATTGAATGATCACAGATGGTTGACCAGCAAATCTTAACACGCTTATTAACCTCTTCTTGATGTGGCCTGTTTTTTCTTGCCTGAAAACACTTAACCAAAATAAATGAAGTATATCTTCA
This sequence comes from Melanotaenia boesemani, assembly GCF_017639745.1. Classification (NCBI taxonomy): domain Eukaryota; kingdom Metazoa; phylum Chordata; class Actinopteri; order Atheriniformes; family Melanotaeniidae; genus Melanotaenia; species Melanotaenia boesemani. The sequence continues at coordinate 29,947,916 of NC_055696.1, read as the reverse complement.
CAGCTAGAAGAGCTGTGTGTATAACACTGGTCTCAAAGCAGAGATGTGAGTTCTACTGAAGTGTCAGAATCAAGATCAGAGTAAATTCACCTGTAACACAGTATAAAACGTATTTAAATTCTAGACACCATGTTTAATTTTCAACATGTGTAAATATGCACACCAGGGAAATGTGCACGTGGGATCTGATGGGAAGGTAAGCATGTCAGTAGATGTGCAGTGTTTCCCACAGACCAGATAACACTTTGTGGTGCTTCCCTGGCACCAGTGGTGGTCAGTGGAATTGGTCATTCAAGTGTATGCAAAGTGTGTGTAGCGGGCGGTGTTCAAACACACGTCCTGAGCTGCCACAGTACATATACACCTGTATGCTATCTGTTGTTTTTCAGTGTCTCCTGCTAAGACACTTTTTCAGCTCAGTCTTCATTCTTTAAAGTAAGTGCTTTAACAGAAGAGAGAACGAAGAGCTAATGTTTCCACCTCACCAGCCGTCTCCATGGTGATGATATCGGTCATAAAACCACCAGATGTGAAGACTGAAGTTAAAAAGTCAACATTGATGAAGAACCTCTAATAAAACTGGTGATCTGGTTAAAAGAAAAAACATATTTTTCTTTTTATCACTGAAGTGTCTTTGTGTAACAGTGATTAAAAATCCTACATCGCAGCATCACCCAAAGTAATCGCCTGTTGATAAAAATATATTGTTATACATTTTTAACAGGTTTTTCTTAATTTTTTTTCACATTAGATGATCACTTTAGTGCCCCTACCTTCCCCCCCTAATACTTTTCTGGACCCGTCCCTGAATATCTGAAATATAAATTCTTTCTACCAACTGTGTCATCTACTTTGTTAGAGAAGGGTTCTACCAAAAACAATAGATTAGGGTAAATATGTGTCGGTGTGAACCGTGAACCCCTAGTTTCCCCCTTATCTGCTGAACAAGAGAAAAACTCAGCTGATCACGGACAACCAGTCACGGTTCAGTGTATGAAGAAGAGGTTAAACAGTATTTATGGATTATTATTGATCCTCTGATAGACCTAAAACCCCAAATTCCAAACAAAGGAAAAGAGAAGAGATTTCACCTCCCGGAAGTTGCATTTTTCAAGTTAAAACGTGTATTGGTGTCGGACTGAACGTTAACTTCCCTGAAAGCTTTCTTTTGAAGACGGTCGAGTTTTGACATTTGGGCTCTTTTTTTCACAGCTGAACCACCAACAAGAGTAAACTCGCAAACACGTGATCTGAACCCTCCTGGGATTTCGTCATCACAGGAGGCTATTTGAATAAGCCAGCCCCTCTCCTACGCTTAGTCATGCTTTAGTGGGACGCACTGGGCCAGCCCCCCTTCCCACTCTGGCCTCCCTGCGGCCAATCAGCTCCCACCTCATTAATTTAAGTCAAAAGCTTGCATGACCTCTCACGAGACAAAGTTGTGGTATGAACAAAGGGTCCTTTTTGCAAAGACCAGGCGATGACACCTTTGAATCAGGTTATCGTGTCCAGATCAGACTGGATTTACCTCAGAGACAATGTCCTTCTAAGGAGTCTGGGCACTTCTGTCTGCCAGCTGACCTTTTATTTGGAACCAAGATTGTTGCCTTTGTGTTTGTTTGTTTGTTGCAGACAAAATAACAAACAAAGACAGCTGAAAACAGAGTCCGGCTAGTGTAGCTAGCATGGGTTAAATGCGAAGAAGTAATTTCCGAGCTGGGATCAATAGAGTGTACGAGAAAAAGAAAAAACTGTTTGGTTTAATCATAACATCTCAGTATAGGTTTTATTTAATATTGAATCATTTTATTGATTACACTTCTGTGAATGAACATGATGATTCTCTTCTTTCTAACAGATGTCCATTTAACTCACATCCATTTAATTACACTCTACACATGCACATAGAAGTAACCGGAGATAAATCTACCTGCCAGGTTCTGAGATGTTCCTGAATGTGTTCAGACGGGACCCTGTGGAGGCAGACAGAGCTGCATTTCAGCTTCCTCCTCAGAGCCGGAGGTTGTCTCCAGGCGATGAGCTCCTTTTCCTGCTACATATGTGCCCTGAGGGCTGGAGGAGATGATTTTATTCTGAACCTGAATTCTCCTTCATTTCATCCTCCAAACCCCTGAGGCTGCTGCTGTACGTTCTCCCCAACACGCCACCACATCTCAGAGAAACACGGGCTCTGTTTTCTGAATTTACACCTGAAAGGGTTTACATGGACAGATTTACATTACACAGGGTCATCCAGATCACTGGTTCAGCTGAATGCTTTATTTACGTTTCTTTAAATTGTTTCTGTGCAAGTTTTTCATGAAAATGCTGAACAACAACACCGAAGAACAAAGTAACCTACTAACCAGCTTTGTTAGTTATATCATCCAACCACAAATTTAGTTTTTCCTTTTAAACATCACATCGTAACGTAAAGCTGCAGCGGGGCACAAAATCCAAAGTCAAGGAGAGAAAATCTATCATTTGGAGTCCTGTCCACATGTGAAACTGTAAGGAAACTGCTAAAGAAGTGGCCTGTCCTGCTCTTAGTGGGAAAAACGTTGCAGGTTTTGGAAAACCTGGTGTCCAGTTTAAGATTAAATGTGCTGTTTTGGTTCTGGAGACACCTTCAGTAAGTTTGAGTTCCTTCCCTCCATCTGGCTCAGTGAATGTTTTAGATCTAAAGGAAAAACCAAAGGAGACCTCATTTGGCTTCACAGCATCTAAATACTAAGATATGAAAGAAGATGGGGCAGGGAGAGAAGAAATGTTTGGTGTTTCTTTGTCGCTCCACTGGGGAAACATCCCATAATTCAGCACAGTCTATCTGCTCTCATGACTACAGACAAGTTGCTCCTGTTTTCCTATCGCTTGGCTCCCGGGGCCCCAATGACAGCTCCTGTAGGATGACTGGCCTCCTTTTTACTGAGAGGCTTTGATCATTTTGTCATGTTAAATCAGTCAAAACATGGAGGATGGAAGGATGCAGAAATGATGCGGTAGTCTGTGTTTTACTGAAGACATGATGTCCTGAAACGCTGCTAACAAACCGGCTGCCTGGAGACTCTGAAGCTAATTTTCTCTCGCATTAATACTTCTACACATTCAGATGCCATGAACACCCCACAGCAGTTTTTACTCTGGTCCTCAAAATCAGTGGCTCTTAAACTTTTTGAGCCACAAACCCCAAGATAACACAGGTTGTTGCTCGCGACCCCCCCCCCCCACACACACACACACACAGCGACTTAGTGATTAAATAAGTGATGTATCAAATGGGTCATTGTGCAGCCGTCCTCTAAATGTCAGAGTGGAAACCTGTCAGAACCTTCATGAATAAGGAGGATAAAGTGGTTGGTGTTTTACTGCAGTGAGAAGACATCTACAAGCTAAAAACCATCTTCTCTCGTGGATATAATGTCAGATTTGTAATATGACATGAGGAATACCAACCTTGTTGTTTCCGCGTTAATGTGTTAAAGAATTAAGGCAGAAATTCAACTTTAATTATCTCTTGAATAATGGTTTACTTTTTACAGGCCTGGTTTTATTTTATTTGATAAATGTAGGGTATATATGTTTTTACAATCATCTGGCAACCCCCTGAAATGATCTTCTGAACCCCAAGTTAATGACCCCAAGTTTGAGAACCACTGCTCTAAACGAGTGGTACCATCACTGTGTTCCATATAATTAAAAAATTTTTAAAAATGAGTGTTTAATAAGACAGGGATTCCTAGTGATGCATCAGCTATTAGCCAGATTCCTTCAACTAAAAGATAGTTTTGCCAACTTCTGTCTGAACACAGTGGAGCAGCTTCAGTCAGATATTTACTCAGTTTCAGGAGATCAGCATGAGACTGAGACGTGACTTGACATCCACACCAGGATAGTCCGGGAACTCTGTCAAGTTGGGCAGTAAATTCTGAAAAGTCGATGCAACATATCGTAGACATTCGTACTTCCTCACCACCTCAACCAGCTGTTCGTTAAAATGATCCGTTCAGCCTTGTTAAATCTTTCACATCAGCGGGAAGGCAGAAATGACGACGTTCCCTTTCACACATTTCCACATTAATCACAGCCACTTCAAATTTCCAACCAGTCACACAATAGTTCTCAGACAAAGCTTAAGAAAAACGTTCTGGTTGGATGATGTGTTGAAAACAAAAACTCTCAAACCAGGAAGAGAAAACGACATTACGCTGCCTCGAGAACAACACCTAGTTCTTACTTCAGCCTTACTGAAGCGAACCAAACCACCTGGACAACGTCATGCAGTTACAACGGCTCAGCACCATGTCGACCTGCATCACTTCTCTTTGCTTCACTGGACGCGAACCGAACCAGGAAGCCCTGTTTTAAAGAGGGTTCACTTCTTCAAACCACATGAGCGTTCACACTACTCCAAACGGAAGCAGACCAGGGTTCGTATAAAGCGGACCAAACAGTGTGAATGGTTACTCCGGTTCTCATACCAGAACCAGAACAAAGGTGACTTAAATCTTATGAGCTTTGATGTAAGAGTGGAAATAAAAATATGAACGTGTTGTGATTTCAGAACCTGAAGCGAGTCGCGGAGGTTTGGATGGACGAGTACGCAGAGTACATCTACCAGCGCCGGCCCGAGTACCGCCACCTGTCAGCGGGAGACATGACGGTGCAGAAGGAGCTGAGAAACCGACTCAACTGCAAGAGCTTCAAGTGGTTCATGAGTGAGGTGGCGTGGGATCTGCCCAAACATTACCCACCTGTGGAGCCCCCTGCTGCTGCGTGGGGAGAGGTGCAGACCACTTTTAATTTGCTTCATAATTTAACCCTTAAAACGCCAGTAGATCTCTTATGGCTTATGTCATCAGCAGTTTCTCAGGAACGGCAGTGTGTAACTCTGTAGGGTAAATTGTGATAAATTGCTTAACCTTTAGGTGATCTATGGAAGGTTTCCAGGCATTTCTACCCCGTCCAGGAGGTTTACAAACCAGCCACAAATTTAGTGTTCAGGGGTGCCCAAGTCGAGTCCTCAAGATCTACAGTCCTGCAACTTTTAGGTGAAACACACCTGAATCAAATGAATTGCTCGTTACCAGGCATCTGCAGAGCTGAATGACATGTGGAGGAGGGAACTGAGCCATTTGATTCAGGTGTACTGGAGAAGGGTTGCATCTAAAAGTTGCAGGGAAGTAGATCTCGAGGACTGAACTTGGGCACCCCTGCTTTATATAGTAAATCCACAATGAGTGATCCATCATAACACCATTATTTATCACATTTTCATCATAGAAATAATCACTGTCATCAATATGTTGCTAAGATACCTCAGAAATGATAAAGAAACCACTTCCTGTCAAAATTTCCACCAATCAGAGAGCTTAGATTGATGGTAATGTCCAATCAGGAGCAGCCAAAGATCAACCAGTGAGCAGAAAGTTCTATGTGTGTCTGAAAATAAGAAAAATAATGCTCCTCTATGGCTGGAATAAAGCCAAGAAGACATTTTTGGTGCACGGTGGCGCCACAAAGCAGCTGAGGTGGAGTTGGTTTAGTGAGGATAGCAGGTAAATAGTAGCAGGAATAACTAGAAATAGTTTCTGTTGTGGGTTTGTTTCAATGCCAATATTTGTATCTCCTGAAAGCCAAGACTTGAGAGAATGATGAGAAAAGGCATGGTCACCGTTTTGTTGTTTTGTTCGGCCTTTATGCTGCTATATCTATTGATATAGATATAGATTTTACGTCATTGTAGCCTCATAATCTGACAGCTGAGGCTGTCCTGAAAAAAAATGTCTGAATGTTGACTGGGATTAAAAGGTTGGTATTTATATAAAACCAAAGAAACAAGGTGGACCAAAAATAGTAAAAAAAAATGTTTTTAGGGTTAAAAATAGCTGATAAATCGAGATGGATCGAACTTTTCTTTAAGTTAAAGTTTGAAAATAAACATTTTCTTCTTCTCTTATTTTAACCTGCTGCTAAAGATTTTTTTTCTAACTGTTTTGAGGGGACAGACGTTAAATAATGTTTCCCACCAGAACCAGAAAACATCAGTTTTGTTCCCCTGATAAGAGTCACAGCAACTCCTGACGTCTTCCTGGTGTTTGTGACGTTCCTGGTCTCCGTGTTTGTCTTGCAGATCCGGAACGTCGGTAACAGTTTGTGTATGGAGAGCAAACACTTTGTGTCTGGGAGTCCCATCCGCCTGGAGAGCTGCATAAAGGGGCGGAGCGACGTGAGCTGGAGCCACGGACAGGTGAGTACTCCAGGATATATGTGTGTGTGTGTGTGTAGAAGTAAAGGAATCATAAGTAAATAAAAAGATATGTTTATAGATGCAAAAATATTCATTCCTGCTTTTCATTTTGTTCCTACATCTTGTTTATGTATCTGGATGGTTTAACAGACTCTGTATAAGGATGTGTTCTGTTCACATTTTATCTTCACATTTTCCTTATTTAATCAGATTTAATACTATTATTGTCTCCAACTAATTTTCTGCCGTATTATATTTCCACTGAGGACTCCTGCTGTGTAAAGACATCCATCCCTGAGCTGCTTTTTACATCCTTCTGGTTTTCATCTGCAGCCGCTTAATGACAATCTTCATTCAGAGAAGAGATGAATAACTGATCTGTAGAAGATTCAGAAATAATCCCTCAGCAGAGCATTGATGGGAGAGAAAACGTCACTCTGCCAATGATGTTATCACTCCATCTCTGTTCAACCAAGTACTCTTTCGAGATTTTAGCTAAGAAACAAGTGGAATGTGGTCAGATGAGATTCTCTCATGACGTCACAGCATTGCTGCCGTCTCCTTTAAACACAGATAAATGTGACATACAGCAGCTTCATTATGTTAGCATTGTTCCAAAGGACTCCTCACTGAGGGTGTTGAAGCTCAGCTCATAATACAACCCTAATGGATTGGATGTCCCCTTTTGTTTCTGCAGCTGAAATACTGCGTCTCTAAGCTCTGACACTTTAATTGCTTTTATCCAAAGATGCATTGTAGTTTAATTTGTGTCACAGTTGCGAGCTCTGTTTAGTGCCAGCCAGAAATGGATTTGCCTCCAAATCAGCAGCAGCTCTCTGGCAGCTGTCCCTGTTGGTGTACGAGAAGAGTTGGAGAACTCGGTGCTGGCGAGCCAGAGGAGCGCCGCTTGTTTACACATCTCAACCAAAGGAAGTCAGGATTAGTTTTTATTCTTAATTTCTGGTGTAGCTGTTTGTTTTCTGAGCTTTGTTTGACAAATGAAAATACTTCATTCATACTTCACAAGCCATCACTTAAAAGGCATGTGATCACCGGGGGACCCTGTAAATGTGTGTGCGTGTATGGGTGTCTGTTTTAAACACTGGTGAGGGGTGAATGTTTCTGGATGTGGGTATGGATGAAGTGGAGGGGTGCATCGTTGTTTCTTGATGTGGCTGTCTCGGGCTCCCTGCCCTCATGCCCACTTCTTCCTCAGAGGTGGGTGGGGGATGGAGCTTGCGGGCTGGATGGGATTAGGGGTATGGATTGGGATTGGATGGAGTGGGATGGCAGCATGGATGGGAAGGAGAGAGGGATGGGTTGGTCTGGGGTGTGAATTTTGGAGAGATGGATGTGGTGGAGGATTTGGGGGGCATTAAGATCTCAGGGGTACCTGGCCGGGGGCACTGGGACAGGCACTGGCCCGCGGTGGGCAGTTGTCTAGACTGGCCCTGCCGCCCCGGGTGTCAGGCCGGACCTTCCCCAGGGTGGTGGTTGGCCCTTGGGCTTGCGGGACCCTGAGTTCTGTCCCTGGCTTATGCATGGGGGGGCTGGTGCCTGGCGGGGCTGGTGGATTGCTGCCTGGGACCCCCTGGGGCCTGTGCTCCCTGGCGGGGTGGGGGACTCTGGCTGCGGTTTTCCTACCTCCTTCTGTCTGAACACGTTGCCGTTCCTGCGATAGGCAGTCTCGGTTCTGGTCTCTGTGGTAGCTACTGGTTGCCTCGGGCTTGGGGCCCTCTTGGGCTGCCTCTGATCCTCGGAGTGGCTGCATTTGCATGATCACTCAACACAACTCACCCCTAATGTTTAACCCTTTAAGCCCGAGGGTTTTTGGAGGTGTGGTTTGCCTGAACAGACCTACCCAAATTAAATCAACAATAACTCTGTAATTTTTAGGTCAATATACATAAGCGTGGTCTCAGTGGATAGGTAAGACCCTATGGAATATAAATCCAGTATCAGAAACATTGTGAATGTTAATGCCTGTGCAAATTGTCATAAACCATAGGTAAAAAAAAAAAATATCCTCGGCAATTTTTTTGTTTTTTTGTACACAGATGAAAACATCATGACAGAAATCATTCTGTGCATAAAGATACCACTGCATGGATTCAGCAACTCCTTGACTACAACCGTACGAAGTTTCATGAGAACAGAACAAAGCTCATAGCTTTTATGCAGGTTTTAGTGTGGATAGTACCAGGCGGACTTTCTATTTGGCCACTTGGATCCCCAAACTGTGCCAGATTGTGCTGTGTCTGTATTTCCTCCAGAACTTCTAACACGGTGTATTTGGCTCTTTGTAATTTCTTGGACATGTTTATGACTTTTATCCTTCGTTCTAAATGGATAAAAAGTTATAATGAAGCAAAGAAATGAACTCTGTTCGATATTGGCTCTATCTGGTGCACCCGCGTGCGTAACTGCAGCAAAATGGCAATGATGCTCCTTTGTTTACGCGCAAGTATTTATACCTCACAGATAAAGTGTCGTTCAAGTGTAAGATATCGTTGGAAAGCTTGTAAGATGTAGAATTTGACCAAACTTTATTTACACTGCCAAGACCCACAACAAGACAACAAAATGGCTGTGAATGGGAGCATATGACATGTTAGCACATGACGCAGTTTCACCATTATGGATTACTACGCTGTGAGTTTTGGTCGAAGAACAGTGTGGATAGACTGAAAATGACCACAAAAAGGTAAGGAAATAAAATATGTGACTGTGAGAATAGCTTTGGGATTTGGTGTATTTGGTGATAAACATGCTATCTGATAAGGCTGCTGTGATATGCGACGGTTAGCTTTGTGTTTGTTTTGGGACTGACGTGAGGTGCTTCACTAAAATCTTTTTATGCTTGGTATCATATGAAAGTGCAGCTTTTCTAGTTTCATTTGATACCCAATATGTTGGGGTGGAGTGAACGGATCACGCGTTGTGTTGCATTTTGTTTCGGGTGTTACTGGTTATGGTGGTGCTGTTGTTTGTTACATACGTATTTTAAAGTTGTTATTAAACAAATACTTTGTTGACTAAATGCACTTGGAGAGTTGATTTAGTGGCATTAGGTATTCTTCTATGAGACACATTATAAATAAAATATCTTTACATCACTAAAGTAACTTTTTTACACACATGAACTTGTGTTTACACCTGTTGGACCCACCGGTGGGTCCGTCGGGCTTAACAGGTAATACATACACCTACATACACACCCACAACACTGCACGCACACATACACACCCACACCCTTTATTATTCTGCTGTCATGATGCTGGACAGGTTAAAAAAAAAAGACACACAAACACTGAATTCATATTCCACCACTTCTTTAACCATAACTGAAAGTTTTTAAAAAAGAAAAAGAAATCAACTCAGAGACCTGAGTGACAGCATAAAGAATAAACTAAAGAGACATTCTGAAAAATTTTAGGTAACCTTTGGACGAAAATAAATAAAACTTGGTGGGAATGGCACACTACCAGTTTTACGTCCAGTTTCCACCAGGTGTGCCACATTCTGGCTGCAGTGTGTGTATATATGTATATATATATATATGTAGAGAGAGAGAGAGAGAGAGAGAGCCTCTAAATACGTGGCTAAAATATTTTTTTAATCTATCTTTCTTGTCATTAGGTTGGAAACCAGGGACTTTTTTTTTCTTTTACATCATTTTCCACAAATATCTACATCCCTTATTAGAAAGTCTGTTTATCCTTTTTTTTATAAAGGTTTTATGTTTTTCTTTATTTTAAAACCTAAAAATGAAAATAAAAATGTGGTTCTTCTTTGCGTCTCTAAAGGAGTTTTATTTAGCTGGCTGAGGGAAAATGGCTCTTTGGATTGGAAAGGCTGCAGACCCCTGCACTAAACACATAAACAGGTTTAGCAGCAGTTTTCTCTTTAAACAGCAACAGTTAAAATATTTCTTCATATATATTTATAAAATCAAATATTTATGAGGAAGAAGGATTAAATGTTCAGGATTTACTAACTATAAGGTAAAAAGTCAGCAGGATGAATTTAAAGCTGTGAAGCTGCTTCCTTCTAAACACAGAAGGAACAATATGTGATGAATATATATGTATATGAGAAATCTATATAAACTGAAGCTTTATTTAATTTTTTATATAAGAAAAGAAAAATTCTCATTACAACATAGCAGTTTCCCTCTGGACTTAATTAAGAATTTTTCAAGTCATTGTTTTCTATGACTGAGTTATTCTTTTATATTTGTTTTCAAATGTGAACTTTTACATTAAAATAAATGTGACATCACAGGTTTGACTGTTTTCCCTGCAGGTTTTCACCTTCGGCTGGAGGGAGGACATCCGGGTGGGGGACCCTATGCACTCTAAAAAAGTTTGTTTCGATGCCATTTCCCACAACAGCCCTGTTACACTGTACGACTGTCACGGGATGAAGGGCAACCAGCTGTGGCGCTACAGGAAGGTACACATCTGTCTGTCTCCCCTTCTAAAAACCACAGCTGTAAATAAACACTTAGTTGTTTGCCAAAGTTTTTCACATTGTCACAGAACCCAGACTGAAGCTGATGGATATTTCTGGATGCTCATAATGCTGCTGCTGTGCACTTAAACTATCACGCAGGAGGCCACATCTGTATTTGTGGGGTTTATTGTTGACATAAAATAGATTGTTTGCAGTTGTAAATAGCGAAATGTAAAAGCTTCCACGTCGTCCCTCAAAACAAAACAAGCTTCTCTTGAATAACGCTGGTGTTGGTCCGAATGCTTGAAAGGGAGCGATCAGCTCTAGAATCAGAGGAAATAAAAGGATAATGTGAATGACAGGACAGAGGATATTTGTTGACAGTAGAAACCGTAATGTCAGTTCCTGTAGTTTTCCTTCCACTGAACCTTCTGTTTTCACCTCTCATCCTCCAGGACAGAAGTCTGTATCACCCCATCAGTAACAGCTGCATCGACAGCAACGCGAATGAGCGCCGGGTCTTCATGAACACCTGCGACCCCTCCTCCCCCAGCCAGCAGTGGCTGTTTGAGAGGACCAACTCCACCGTCTTGGAGCACTTTAACCGCGGCACTAACTGAGGCCCTGGCGTTCTCGGAGTCTGGACCCCTGCAGCCGTGGAGCTGCTGCTGCTGGTGGGGATTGTGGTGATGGGGTTGGGTGTTCCCGCTAACCTGCTGCTGACGTGACAGCCATTTCTCTTCAGGATGCTCAGAACGATGCAGGATGGGGAAGAAAGACGGAGCTGATCTCTGACTGATGGGTCTGCCTCACAGTGATTATCCAACATCGCTCCCCCTTCCTTTATTCCATCTGTTCTGTTCCACCTCTTTTATTCTCCATCTCTCTCCACCACCTGCTTCCTTCTGCACGTCCATCTCCATCTGCCTGCATGGCTGCATCTCTGTCCTTCCTCTCCATTCTTTCCCCTTTGAATCCCCCGTGTCTCTTCAGCCCTGACAACCTCCCTGGGGAGTGATGGAGGAGGGTGGGGCTCCTGCTGAGCCAAAGTGGTTGTGACATACAGTGAATCCAGGCAGAACCACTCTGAGATTCACCTGCTGAAACCCTCGTCTGGATGTAGCTACGGGGAGGTAATAGAAAGAGAGGAGACCACGTCCTCCTCTTCCTCCTCTCTGTATTTACGTCTCAGATTTGTCACTGTGCTGACTTCGTCTTCTGTCCCTCAACGCCGTCTGATCCCAGATCTCTGCCCTCATGGTGCAGTCAGACCACATTTTATCACATGAGAAAGGTTTAACCTCATCCTGATGAGACTTATGTTTTGTCCTTCCTTTCTGAAATGACAAACCCAAAATAAATTAAGTTTATCTTCACAACTAAAGGGCCTGTATGCATAATTTTGGTCTCTAAATAATCCTGAGACGTGAGATTACTGCAGAAGAGGAGAAATTAGCAGAAGCTCTAATGTGGACAGTGCTGGTATCATGTTTTTGTTACATTCCTATATAATTGCTTGGGGGTGAAACTGTGTTTGGTGTACAAAGATCTTCTGTAGTGCACATATTTGTACGGGGGGCACTACATATGTAGCCAAGAAGAGGTTAAACTTAGGTCTGGCTGCAGCATCAGGGCCTGTCAGGCTGTGATGGTGGTATTGTCGGCTGAGCGTCGGTTCGCAGCGCCACCAACAGACCCCTGCCTGGCCAAGCAGCAGGCAGTCGGCTGATTGGCCGGCAGCCAAGCTGACGCACCACTTCAGTGTATGTAGGAGCAGAGACGGATGGCGGAATGACTCTGGAGAAGCTGGCCGAGGTAGTTGTTGGATGAAGACGAATGTCAGCGTTTAAAATGCATAAAGCACTTAGAGAAGGATAAACTTGAAAGAAATCTTAGTGCCTTGTCGAAGGAGGACTTCATGTGTGGGTCAACAGCAAAGAAAGGAGCAGTTCACAGTAGAAAGTCAGTGAACGCACCGCCTGGACCTGCTGGCTGTGAGCTACAGACTTCTCCCCACCAGAGCTGCTGAGAGGCTACAGCAGCCTGATGGACCGCTTGTCTCTGAATCAAGACATGCTATTGTTTTTTCCTCATGAAAATGTTGTGTTTGACGTCACTTTATAAATCCTTTAACTTCAGGTTTTTTTCTGTTTTTAATCAAGTGTTCTCCATAGTTCCCTCATAGTTTATTTTGTTTTGTGCTTTAGCTGATGGCTTTTATTGTTGTTGTTGTTTTCACCTTGTTCCCGGATGTTGTGGTGGATCACTCCTTCCCTGATCGAGTTTTTGTAAACAAAAAAAAATGTACAGTTTGTGTTTTCTGAGTCAGTAGATGTGGATCCAGTCTTATCTTCTTCCACCATCATCCTTTTTTACGTTGACCAACTTTATGTGGAAGTTTTCCAGATATGCATCACAAAGACAGAAGAGGAGGAAAGCTGAGACTAGATGGCGCTAGAATAATAGAAGAAAACTGACTTTGCACTATTTTTTCTGGAATTTTTAAGATATATACAGTACACACACACACACACACACACACACACACACACACACACATATATATATATATATATAGTTCTGTGTAAGAATGCTGTAAACAAAAATCAATGTGGAAAAATGGAAGTGATAATAGTTTATTTTCATCACTTAACACAATGCAGTGAATGAACAGAAGAGAAATCTAAATTAAATCAATATTTGATGTGACCACCCTTTGCCTTCAAGACCGCATCAGTTCTTCTAGGTACGCTTGCACACAGGTTTTGAAGGAAATCAGCTTATAGATGTTTTCAAACGTCTCACCACAGATCTTCTGTGGATGTAGACTTCTTCAAATCCTTCTGTCTCTTCATGTAATTCCAGACATCTTTTCTGAACAGGGCTCTGTGGAGGCCATGCCTTCCCTTCCAGGACTTCTTCTTCTTCTTTACACTGAATATGGCTCTCGATGACCTTGGCTGTATGTTTAGGGTCATTGTCCTGCTGCAGAAAAAAAATTGGGGCCAATTTTCCCTGGTGGTATTGTATGATGGATAAGTATCTGCCTGTATTTCTCAGCATTGAGGACACCATTAATCCTGACCAAATCTCCAACTCCATTTACAAAAATCCAGCCCAAAACTTGCAAGGAACCCCCACCATGCTTCATTTTTGCATGCAGACATTATTGTACCACTCTCCAGCGTTTTGCGAACAAACTGCCTTCTGCTACAGCCAGATATTTTAAATTGTGATTCATCAGTCTAGAGCACCTGCTGCCATTTTCCTGCACCCTGATTGCTATGTTTTTCTCCATAGTTGAGTCATTTGGCCTTGTTTCCATGTCGGAGGTATGGCTTTTTGGCTGCAACTCTTCCATGGAGACCACCTCTGGCCAGACTACTCCAGGCGTTTCTTCTAGTTCTGAGCTGATGTCATTACTGGACATCTTCTGGTTTCAAAGGTAAATAAGCTTGATGTGCTCAGTTTTCTTGGCCAACCACCGACTATAACACAAAATTCCTGACTTTTTATAAGTGTACCTATAAGAATTGATGCTGATTTGAAGACAAAGGGAAGAAACACCAAATATTGATGTGATCTAGATTTTTCTTTCGTTTGCTCACTTTGCTTTAAATTGACAACATGAAACGATCATTATTTATATTTTTGAAAAACATTCTTAGTTTAGTTTTTGCATTTTTGCATTTTTATATATATATATGTGTACACACACACACACACACACACACACATATATATATATATATATATATGTGTGCGTGTGTGTGAGTTGAATGTCAAACCTGAGACCTGGTTTCTGTGTTTTAAGCTGAGTTAAAAACAGTCTTTAAAGTGTCACATTTGCAACCACCATTCTCCTGATTTCCAACAGGAGAGTATATATTACTGTGTAACCGTAACTTTTTCTGAACTTATCCAAGTACTTCTAATGTGCAGCAAATTGGTCATACAGCAAGGGAAACTAAAGGAAAATCAAAAAGAGCATAAAGGAGGTGAGAAACGGGTGTCCCCACCCACCCTCCACTTTGACATTGTTACATGTCATACATAAAGATAAACCAACTGTTTCCTGCTCTTACTGCAGGTAACAGGTAGACATGTTGAAAGCTGGGTAAGAAACCTGGGTATGTCTATAGAGACACACTCATTTAAAAACAATGCAGTTATTGAGAGGTAATACAATTTTGAGTTATTTGGCATTTAAATATTCATGACTTTATTTACTTTTATTTTGAACTGTAGACATAAAACAGTTTTTTCTTAAGCAACAGGCGAGACAGTAAATCTGCAGCTAACAGAAGCCACGTGAAAGCAACTGAGGAAGTTTTAACAGCTTAAGAAAAAACAAACTAAATGTTGGATAAGAAGAGAAAAGAATATTTAAAAGACTCAATAAATGCATCTTGAAGTAACAGTTGACGGGTAAACCTGAAATGAACTAATCAGCCCTAATCTACTCGACATATTTGGTTTTTGACAATATGACCACCTCCTTAAATTCTGTCAGTCATTGTGATGATAACGATGAAGAGTTCTATGGGACCAGATCCAGAGGATTTTGAGGATATTAGATGAGATGCTGATAAACCTCAGTCTGAACTCTCTGAGCAAAATGTTCTCGTCTGTCCCCCCTGAAGTTGAATAAGTTTACAAAAGTATATATTTGTTTTGTTTGTTTTTCTGTGCACATGTATATTATGGTTTTGTCACATATGACTGTAACTCGGGTCGATTTAAATCTTTATGATGATCGTTTTATTCCACTTTTTATGCACTGTAATTGAGGAAATTCAACATATTTACACTGCCACAGCAATTCTTTTCTGAGAACATAAAAAAAAACTGTTAAAGAAAACAAATAGTCCATAAAAAAAACCACTTTCCTACCGTCAAAGGGCTTCTATTAGCTAGTTGAAGACCTACTTTTGCTCATTGAAGAGCCCTGTTGGCTTAACAAATGCTTCAGTCAGTTAGTCAAAGGCCGCTGTCTGCTCGTTCAAGGCCTCCGTTGTCTCATCGAAGGAGTTCGTTGGCTCATTGACGGCCTCTGTCGGCTAGTCGAAGGCTTCCGTCGGCTAGTCGAAGGACTCCCCACTCATTGAAGGGCTCCATCGACTTGTCGAAAGAGTCCATCAGCTAGCCGAAGGCTTCCGTCGCCTCGTCGAAGGACTCCCCACTCATTGAAGGGCTCCATCGACTTGTCGAAAGAGTCCATCAGCTAGCCGAAGGCTTCCGTCGCCTCGTCGAAGGACTCAGTCATCAAATGTCTCCATCGCCTCTTCGAAGGGCTCCATCGACTTGTCGAAAGACTCCATCGGCTAGCCGAAGGCTTCCGTCGGCAAGTCGAAGGACTCAGTCATCAAATGCCTCCATCGCCTCTTCGAAGGGCTCCATCGACTTGTCGAAAGACTCCATCGGCTAGCTGAAGGCTTTCGTCGCCTTGTGGAAGGACTCCATCGGCTTGTCCAAGGCCTCCATTGGCTCATCGAAGGACTCCATCGGCTAGTTGAAGGCCTCTGCCGGCTATTCGATGGACTCGCTCAGCTAGTCGATGGACTCAGAGTTGTCCAAGGCGTCCATTCCATTGTCCAAGGCGTCCTTCGTCTCTTCCAAGGCCTCCGTCAGCTAGTTGACAGACTCCGTCGACCTAATAAAGACTTGTGTGGATTTATTGAGAGCCTCTGTCGGTTCATTGATTGCCTTCATTGGCTCAGCTACAGTTTTATTGGTTAGTCAAAGGCCCCTATTTGCTCATCGAAGGCCTCTGTTGGTTTGTCACACTGTACTTTTTAGGTGTGTGCATCTTGATGTGTGGGGAGTGTACATTTTGTATCTAAAGAATATCCAATATTTTTTTCTACTGACATTGCAGCTGTAAAAGTGTATTTAGGTATTTAACAAACTGTACAATTAAAATGGAATTGTATCATATTTTTTTCTGGAACTGTAAAAAATAAAAGGGTTTCTATATTTGGAGGAAAATCTATCTAAGCTTTTTTTGTGTGTGTGTGTGTGTGTGTGTGTGTGTGTTTGTGTGTTGTCGTTCCCCACTATGGTTGAAGAGAGTTTCCTCTTTCCCCAATTTAAAGGTAAAGGTGTAAAAAACGACACCTTTAATTGGTACAGCTCCCGTTTTTCATGGGCTCAAAAGTTGCAGGGCAAATTAATAAAATCTTTTGACCCATCTGGTTCAAATAAATGGGTTTTTAACAGGGTTGAGCTGTACATAAGGACACACTTTTGAGATCCATTTCAGTTGAATAAGGTGTGATGGAGCTTGAAACATCTAAACCTGTAGGGCAGTGGTTCCTGCGGGCCAGAGATGAAGATAATATGGAATCTATAAACATTCTCAGAGAACATTGTGCTGCTTTGCCATTTCTGTGCTGCAGATATTTGTTGATTTGTGAGTCTTTCAGCCTTTTGGTTTGTCTTGTCAGATAGCTGACTCATCATCTACAGAATATACCACTTTGGAAACCGGTATTTTCCTGCGGTTGGATGATTGTTCTATGAAGCAGCATCCAGTCAAAATTTAGTGTGTTGGTCTCATTTTGAGCAAATAGAGGGAACAGATCCTGGTTTGAATTGATACACACCGCCTCCACAGGTGGTAATGTAGCTTCACATTGTAAGCTTTACCTGATTTATCTTAGTGTCTCTCTGGTTAATGTTGGTCTTGGTTTCCTCTAACACTGCTCCAGAGCTGATTAGACTATTAACATTGTGGCTTATTGATAAATGGACAATTGACTGTATTTGGAATAGAATGTGTTGCCTTCAGGTTATGAATGTGTATAGAAGCACTTAAATACTTGGAAGTGCCATCCGTACATCCATCTTCAGCCGCTTGTCTGGAGTTGGGTCGCAGGGGCAGCTGCCTAAGCAGGGAAACCCAGATTTCCCTCTCCCCGGCCTCATTCACCAGCTCATCCAGGGGGATCCTGAGGCATTCTCAGGCCAGCCGCGAGATGTAGTCCGTCTAGCATGTCCTGGGTCTTCCCCGGGGCCTCTTTCCGGTAGGACGTGCCCGGAACACTTCACCAGGGAGGCGTCCAGGAGGCATCCTAACCAGTGCCCGAGCCACCTCATCTGGCTCCTCTCGATACGGAGGAGCAGTGACTCTACTCTGAGCCCCTCCCGGATCACCGAGCTTCTCACCCACCCTGCGGAGAAAATTCATTTTAGCCGCTTGTATTCGGGATCTTGTTGTTTCGGTCACTACCCACAGCTCGTGACCATAGGTGAGGGTAGGAACGTAGATCGACCGGTAAATCGAGAGCTTTGCCTTTTGGCTCAGCTCCCTCTTCACCACGACAGACCGATGCAGAGTCCGCATCACTGCAGACGCCGCGCTGATCCGCCTGTCAATCTCCCGCTCCGTCCTTCCCTCACTCGTGAACAAGACCCCGAGAAATGTGAACTCAGCTTGGGGCAGGACCCTATTGCAAACCCAGAGAAGGCACTCCACCCTTTTCCGGCTGAGGACTATGGTCTCGGATTTGGAGGTGCAGATTCTCATCCCAGCCGCTTCACACTTGACTGCAAATCATTCCAGTGAGAACTGAAGGTCACAGCCCGATGAAGCCGTCATCATCAAACCATATCATCTGCAAAGAGCAGAGACCCAATCCTGAGGCCACCAAACCAGATCCCCTCAACACCTCGACTGTGCCTAGAAATTCTGTCCGTAAAAGTTATGAACAGAATCGGTGACAAAGGGCAGCCTTGGTGGAGTCCAACCCTCACTGGAAATGATTCTGATTTACTTAATGGCATCCCTCGCTGCTGGTGTCCACCAGCGAGTTTGGAGGTTACCGCCACGACAGGCAACGACGACCTTGCGGTCACAGCTGCGGCTGGCCACCTCAACAATAGAGGCACGGAACACAGCCCACTCGGACTCAATGTCCCCCACCTCACCCAGGCCATGGTTGAAGCTCTGACGGAGATTTGGAAGTGCTGCATGTCAAAAGATCTGTGCGTGTGTGTTTGAATGCGTGTATGTTTGGGTGATTGTGGCATGGATGACTCAAATTTCAATGAAGTTAGACCTCATGAATCCATATTTTATTCTCATTAGAACATAAACATGTTGAAACTGAGACATTTTACCATTTCATGGAAAATATGAGCTCATTTTGAATTTGATGGAAGCAACCCATCTGTAAAAAGTAGTTCCTGGGTGATGTCTAGCATTATGTAGCATCCCCTCTTCTTTTAACTTCTGTCTGTAAACATCTGGGAAGTAAGGAGACCAATTGCTGAAGTTTTTAGGAGAGGACCTTGGTTGCTGGATTTCTGCTTCCACGATGCTCCAGATGTTGTGTATTGGTGAAAGGTCTGGACTGCAGGCAGGCCAGTTCAGCAGCCGGACTCTTCTCCTGTGAAGCCATGCTGCTGTGATGGATGCAGGATGTGGTTCAGCATTGTCTTGCTGAAATCTGCAAGACCTTCCCTGAAAGAGACATTGTCTGGATGTGAGCAGATGTCGCTCTAAAACCTCCATGTAGTTTTCAGCATTGATGGAGCTTCACAGATGTGGAAGCTGCTCACGCCATAGACACTAATGCAGCCCCATCCCATCAGAGATGCAGCTTTTCACCTGTCCACTGATAACAAGCTGGGTGCTCCCCCTCCTCTTTAAGGCCCATTTATGCTTGACGCAGAAGACGGAAACACAGACAGACGGACAGTTTTGTCCGTCTCCTGCATCTGTTACGCGCATAATTTGGTCCATTTTCAGTGAGCTTAGCTATCCGTTGCTTGACACAGAAAACTGAGGATTACCACCTGAAATCACGGGGGCAGTGCTGAGCAGAATATCTGACATGTGACCAGGGAAAGAAACAAACCAGAGAAGAAGAAGAGGAGTGACCTCTGAACTGAGCACTGCCCACTAGTGGAGGAACTGACTTAACAACTATGGCAATGCAAAACATGCACGGATGTATGAGGATGTCACTATTTATGCATGTAAGGGAGCATAAATGGACCTTTATTCTGCAGGACACGTCGTCCATGCTTTCTAGAAAGAATTTCATATTTTCATCCATCTGACCACAGAACAGTTTTCCACTTTGTCTCAGACCATTTTAAATGAGCTTTGGTCCAGAAAAGATGGCACTGTTTCTGAATCCTGTTCACATCTGGCTTCTTCTTTGCATGATGGAGCTTTAACCTGCATTCGTGGATTTCAGGGTAAACTGTGTTCACAGACAGTGATTTCTGGAAGTCTTCCTGAGTCCATGCAGTGGTTTCCAGTAGAGAATCATGTCTGGTTTTAATGTAGTACTGCCTGAGGAACCCAAGATCATCAGCATCCAGTTTGACCTTCAGCCTTTTCATACAAAAATTTCTCATTTCATTTTAAGAGTCTTTCTACAATCTGTAGAAGACAGTATCCTTGTCACCCCACACTAAATCATGGCTGACAGCCATCTGGATATTCCAGCATCAGCTGGGATTGAGGGAGATGGAAGAATCAATGAAGAGTTCAGCTGAAAGCAGAAAAAACTGACATGTATTTATGCAGAATCACTCACACATGTTCTCATTTTCTCCCGTTAATGTCTGTGTCACTAAACACAACTGATGACGGATCCTGTCCATTACACAGACTATTTCTAAACCGTAGTGTCATTAGTCTGATAAAATAGCATTTTGGTTGTCTGTAGGTGTTCTTCTTATCAGAAGAAAGGTTTTTAGGCAACCTCAGATGCCGTGATCCCTCCACAGCAGAGACGAGAGCACCAGGTGGGCAAAGCTGCCGCTCATCCTAGCAACAATCAGCTTCCATAAATAACTTTGGTGTGGACATCTGTATCTAAGAAATTTCCTCCTCTTTCATCTCTTGTTGCAGGTTTTGTATGATTTTATCCGCCTCTGTGACTGATGACATAAACGTGAATACTATAATCATATTTCCCCTGGCAAGCAGTGAACTCTGATAGCTTTCCGGTTTCTGGAATGATGTCGTTTTGCCGTTGGATGGCTCAGGTTTGGGTTCCTGCTGTGAGAAAACTTGATAGCCTCCATGTTACTGATACTTTCACATAATTTAATAAACATGGACAACAACAGTGAAGCAGTAAAGTCCTTATTACATTGTGTTTTTGGATTCTTTGCATTTATGGCATCATGAACAGATGAGCAAACTAGACTCTTATCACACAAATCATATTTATTTCCAGTTAATTAGCAAATAATCAGCATTCTTGAGATGCTTTAGCTTTAAGTGGGACAGATCAGGCTATTACATTAGCACAGTGTTCCATTAAAGATCTCCATTAAGTGTCGTTCTTGGGCTCAACACCATTTTAAAAAAGAAAAGACAATCGAATTGTCTCCCGTGATTCACTTTTTATGTGTTTCTCTACAGGCCAGCAGCTCTCTCCAATTACAAAGCAAAATGGGAAGATGCCTCAGTGGCAGTGTCTTGCAGTCGGGTTGCACACATCCTGAGAAGGAGGGCAGCTTTAACAATTTCAAATGTTAGCTTGACGGGAAAAATTTGCTTGACATGTGCAATATTATCTTCAGCTTCCCTGATTTATGTGAGAGACAGGAGAGTTTAGGTTTGAGGAAAGAAGGGTAGGAAAGGTCCCACAAAGCTGTTCACAAACTAATACATTTCAGAGAGACATGGCAGTATTTATTATGTTTCTTGGCAGTATTTAACTTCCTTATTTTTTGCATCACTTTGCACAGGATGCCTTTAGGTGCTGTACTGGGTGTAGGTGGATGCAGCCGGTATGACAGCTTCAGTGATTTAAACAGGCAAGCATTTGTTCCATCAGACATGCACAAGACAGTTAGCTGCAGAGATGAGTCTCAGAGAACAACGGTGACCAGACCAGAAGCAAGCTGCTGGGTCCCCTTATGTTGCCAAAATGTCAGCTTAGCAAAGTATTAGTGACATAATCAATAACATGATTACACAATGTATTCATATCTTTATCACAAAATATGAAAAATCAACAAAACTAATAAATATTTAAAGAAATGCTTATTAAATTATAATATATTATAATTATAAATTATATATAAAATATATCAACTAGTTAATTATGTAAAAGGTGACTATATTTTTTAAAATCAAAATTAGACTACAAATTAATATTTAAATTTTTTCAGTTAAACATAAAATGCAACATATATAAATGTAATATAATAAATATAAATTAAATAATAAAGTGTTATGGTTCCCAGGCTTGTCAGCCTGAAGCTGTGTATGAAAATGCTGCTGTGCCAGTGCTTCCAGGTGATTGGCTGAGGGTACCTATAGATTAGAGTGCCTCTAGAGAGAGAGTGGCGCCAGCGGAAGCTCAAAACGCTTGCCGATCACGTGGTCCATGTAGCCTTCCAGTTCCAGGAAGTGCTTGGCGGCCAATACAAAATAATAAGAAAACTACGATAATCGGTAAATAACGATCAATGAAGGCTTTGCTTTGCAATATTTTTATAGTTGTGTTCATTGATATGAATCATGTTAAGTTAACTAAACCTGTATGACATCAACAGCAATGTAAAACGTAATATTTTCTGTTTTTTTTAACTTTATCTTTCAGACTTGACTGTGTCATACCAACAGGTGACGACAATGATTTACCAAGTGACTACACAATAAATCTAGGCTCACAGCATAATGATAACTGTTCTTACAGGAAATCTATATCCAATAAATAAAATTTAGATCCCAATTCATTTCAAATAAATGGGTTATCTATTCTTACTTATTAGTATCTACTTGTGTGAATTGCTTTTAAGTCTTAAGACTTATTTTGACTGAGGCAGACTGATAACTACACAAGTCTGGACTCACAATATAATGTGTTCTTACAGAAAATCCATGGCAAATAAATAAAATTTTGATTTCAATTCATGGAAAATACATGGCTTTCTATCACTATTTGTTAACTATCCCAAGACTTACTCCCTACATTTACATAATAAATCAGACAAACACCCTTTGTTTTCCAAATGCATTTAATACCTAAAAGAATTCCTTTACAATAGCATAAAACTCGACTAGATCAGCATGTTTAGCCATTTCTTTTCTCTGCTATCCTTGAATACAGTCTTCACCATGGTATGCTGTGCTGCATGGGGATGCTCCAATCGCTCAGAGAAAGGCGTGCGTATGTATGGCTTCCCCAAAGACAGGGACAGAAGGAAAATATGGATGGCCAAAGTCAGCAGGATATATTTGACCACCATCAGGGACTGTGAAAACAAAAAATATGTGAGGTAATCATATTAAAACAATGCATTTACACATTTTCAAAGACCATATCATTGGGAAGTTTAATATTTTTAAATTAAACACAGAGAACACATCACAGGGAGATTTATATGGTTGAGGTTGCAGAATATAGGAAAAAAGACACGAAACAACACTTAAAAGTGGCCAAACCAGGAAGGTGAAGAAGAACAGTATCCCAGTTAACGTCAGGCAACCCCAGAACTGCTGAAAATGTTTCAGGACAAAGCCAGCATCATTGCCCCTCCACCTACATATACCCAGCCACCCTCAGCAATCCCCCACCTATCACCACCCAACCAACAACACTTATCTAGCTGCCTAACAGCACCCAACCCACATCACTCATCCCTCACCATCCACAACCCAGCCAGCACCATGGTCCGCCTGCACACCCAACAATGACTGCTCCTCAACCTTCCACAACACTGCTACGCTAATAAATCCCCCAACTACCAGCCCCTGCTTCACCAACTACCAGCCCCTGCTTCACCAACTACCAGCCCCTGCTTCACAAACTACCAGCCCCAGCTACATCACTGCTCCTCCCCAGCCAACACCATTCTTCGGTTCTCCCGATGTGCAGCATGCAGCAGTAATGCGGTATGATTCTTTAATTAATAGTAAACTACATATTCATTACAGTAATATATATATAATCATCACCCATTTCCTAAGGCACATTTGTACAATCTAATACAATCTAGTTCAACTGCTCTGCCATACATACATTCATTACAAAACTTATATATTTGGTATTTATTATACCTGACCTACCTTACTATGTTTTCAGTCTCCCTATGGTCCACCCCATACTCCTGGCCTGATGCTCCACAACAAAGTGTTCCTCCTGTAGGTTTCAAAATATTTGCAAGATGATATGACCTGTTAGAGACATTTGTTTAGTATGACTGATTGAAAAACTCTGCATTCATTATGTTTTCAGTCTCACGTTTTCAGCACTCCTGGCCTAAAGCATGCACAAGAAGGTTGTGAAGTGGCATCACTGCTTCTTGACCACACAACACCAAGTGAAGGTAACTGATATACACTGATAATACAACATAATTAATATATAATAGTATAATATATAGTAAATATATATGACTGAACTTTTCACCCTGCAATATCAAATGACAGCCCTAATATTGTATAATTGTATGGGCTGCACTATTCCACAAAATAGCTCACTTTCTAGTTATTATGTAAAATGAACGGTGTAATTATTGGCCTGGCCTGGCCTGTAGTGTTAAATGTGTGAAATGCGGTGGTCACACATTATGACCCACATACAGAATCATCTTCATATCTCTGTCCATAATTCCACAGCCTTATAAATACATTAAAATTAAATAAAAATGTAACTACAATCGCTCTCCCTACACATTAACCTCGCTATCAACGGCATTGGATCAATTTATATTGACGAACAGAATTTCCATTCATCAGCCTGTGGCATCTGCTGCTATCAGTGTGCTAGCATAAACTTTTATCGGTTTACAATCTCTAAATATATTAATCTAGACGGTGACAATCCGTCAACATATTTAATTACTCCTGTCAAGTTGATTTTGATGCACAACTGATATGGAAATATGACTATTAAAACATTTTACCTTGAAGAAGTGTAGCTCCGACAATCTGCTCCATTGAAATACATTGACCGTCGCTTAGCTTTTGCTAACTTCCCGGAACTTTTGAGGGGCTCCATACGCCGCCATTGCTGTGAAAAAACTGAACCATTGCAGTGAACGGAGATGGCGCCACTCTCTAGAGGCACTCTACTATAGATCTGCCCTTCTCCACCAGGATTGGTCGCTGGCTGTTCAGGACCCATTGCGGCTGGCCATTCAGGAAGACTCCTCACCTTCAAAAGCTGTGGATTGCCATAATTCAAGGCACCTGTGTATTATCAGGACACAGTTCGCCACCTTGGGACAGAACTCTTTGTCTGTTTGCCACCCAGTGTGGTTTTTTTGTGATTGATTTGTGGATAGAGTGTTTAGCTTAATAGCTCTTGAACAAGCACTGATTTCAGTCAGGGTTGGTACAGTCAGTTCAACAGTCAACTCTTCTACTCAGAATGAGTTAGAAAGATTTGTCCAGCTCTTTGGCTCAACCAAGCCCAAGATGATATTGTATGATGAAATAGTAATCTTATATTTAAACAAAATGACTTAAAAAAAAAAAAAAAAAAAAAATTATGCACTGCCTCTAGCACTACATGACAGCACCTGGGTCCAACTGGACTCAAAGCAGTCTGACTACCACTTAATTATGACTTCTCATCTTATTTGAATTCATGCTTGTGTTGTTCTTACTCTCAAATGTAAGTCGCTTTGAATAAAAGCGTCTGCTAAATGACTATAGAATAGAATAGAATAGAATAGAATAGAATAGAATAGAATAGAATAGCTCTTTAGTTTGGATAACGTTCTGTGTGTCTGTGCAATTGCCGTTGTGGGCTTACACCTATTATAGGACACCTTGAGTTACATTTGATTTTGTGTTTAATCGAGCTTTAAGTTAATGTCAGAGTGTTTTTGTTTGTTTTTGGGATACTTTGTCTTTGGTTTACATTTACGTTTTGGGTTTCACTGTGTATATTGTGAATACGGGAATACATTTATTTTATTATAAATATCCTGACTCCATCTTGCTTTGTTACTGGCCCTTTTCCCCCCTAGACAATAAAGGTTCATAACATAAACTATGCAAGAACCTACATTAAACCGTAAAATATTAAAACACAATCATCATCATCATCAGCAACATTAGAATAATATTCTTCATCATCTTCTTCACCGTCAAGATGACATCTGAAACCATAATCATGTGAGATGGAAACAGGTAAGCAATACATTGCCTGAGTTTCACATGTAAACTCAGAAGAGAAAACAAATAGCATATTTTCCATCAGCACAGTGGTATCACAACATTTTTAGAAAGTATTTAATCCAGTATTTTGATTGGCAATAGCAAATTACCATGAATGGAGATGTAACATGTTTGCTCCCCCCTGCTTTACTCACATACACACACACACACTGAACATAACAGAATAACCCAACTACCCACACATTCACTAATAACTAACCACCTCCTCTTTGAGCTGCCACCTTACTGTGGTGGAAGAGTTTGCACGTCCTGACAGTCCTAGGAGCTATGTTGTTGGGGCTTTATGCTCCTGGTATGGTCACCCATGGCAAGCAGGTTTCTAGGGGAGGGACCATGAAGCTCTGCTCAAAGCACCCTTGTGATGACGAAAAACTATGGACCTAGGTTTCCCTTGCCTGGACGTGGGTCATCGCGACCACCCTGTGGAGCCAGGCCTGGAGGAAGGGCATGGAGTCGAGTGCTTGGTGGCCGGGCCTTTGTGCATGGGGCCCGGGCAGCCAGGCTTTCCCTTAGAGATAGGGTGAGGAGCTTGGTGGTCCGAGAGGGACTCAGAGTAGAGTTGCTGCTCCACCGCATTGAGAGGATCCAGATGTGGTGGCTCGGGCATCTGGTCAGGGTGCCTCCTGGACCCTGGTGAGGTGTTCCGGGCACGTCCCACCTCGAGGAGGCCCTGGGGAAGACCCAGGACACGCTGGATGGACTACTCTCTCAGATGGCCTGGGAACACTGCAAAATCCCCCCCGGACGAGCTGGTGAATGTGGCCGGGGAGGAAATCTGGGGTTCCCTGCTCAGGCAGCTGCCCCCTTGACCTGACCCCAGATAAGTGGTAGAAAATGGATGGATGGATGGATGGAAAAGATCCCAAATTGGTGAAAAAAATCTCTTTTTTAAAAAGTCTCTGCTCTCCATTCTGAATACTGTTAGAAAATGTGGGTTTTTACTTCCTGTAACATTCCTGCAACATCAAAACATCATTATATAATCATCATCACACTTTCATCATTTCATCATGTCATCAAATCATCACCATCTTATCACCATTTCATCATACAGTCATTGTATAATTATTATGTTCATTGTATAATTATTATATCATGATATCACCATAGCATCGTAATATCACCATTTCATTATCTTAGTCATTACATCATCATGTCGTCTTACTGTCATCACATCATCACCTTATCATCATCATACCATCATCATCACATATCACATATCATCATCATTACCGGAGCTTCATGAGTTCAGATTTACACAGATTTAGTTATCTTGGCTGAAGGGAAGCCAAAAGAATACAGACAGACTGAACAAGACCGAAAAGATCAATTATGTGGTCATAATTCCTGCAGCGTAAACATGGAGGAAAAGGAGAAAGCCTCAGATGGCGAGTAAATAATTCAACAGACAAGAATGAAACACAAACAAGTACAATCAAAAGTTACGAGCTGAAGCTGAAGTAGCGCCGTCATTGATTTGTTGCTCAGCCACAGACAAAAAACAAAGCTGGGGCTGTTCGGGAAACACTTTTTTTAAAATCTCAGGATGCCAACATGCTTTACTTCTCTTTGATTTACACTCTAACTGGAGGCGAAGAACAATGTTTATCCACAGTGCAGTTCATTTTATAGTTTTCTGCTTTCCACAAAACCACAAAAATCCACTGATTCAACATATTCCCAACAAACCCTGTGTTTTTGTGCTGTCAGGCTTTGTTTGTGCTCTCTGGTGCAGAAGCATTATTTAAATGTTAAAAAACTCCCTCTGGAGTTTTAATGGCCTCAGATCAGGTTTTGCTTTTCTTGGTGCACAGTTTTCCAGTCCTCAATGGACATTTACCCAAAGCTGCACAATATCTTAGATGGCTCTGAGCCATAGCTTAATAAATAAATAAGCATGCTTAATATTCAATGGAGTGGTACCATTCGTGTTAAGCCGGTTGGAACTTATTTATTTATTGCTTTAATCAGGATATGTCTTGAGAAAGTTAGTTTTTCTTCTTTCAAAGTTTATTGTGAATGTAAAAAGGCTAAAAAGTTGCAAAGCTCCACACCACAGGGAGTTATTATCGCCAGAACTGGACCATAAACACCTATTTGTTGTCAAGCGTGTTCTGATAATATTTCACTATGTAATTTACATTCCTAGTCCTATTGTGTGGCTAATTTGGTGAGTTTCAAACATTTGTCATGACACTGCTGACTCAACACCCCAAGTTGCACAGACAGTTCAGTTATGTCAGACATATTTTCATATTTTTAAGAATGACTTTGGGAATAATCATGAAGACATTAATTTGTAATATGTCTGTATCTTTAAGGTCTCTGGGAAAATAAGAGGAATAAAATAAAGGGAATGCCTTGGATATTTAAGTAACTGTCATGGTTTCTGGGTGTTGGTGTGTGTGTTATGTTCACGTTCTTGGTTTTCTGGTTATATTCAGTTAGTTTTTTCCCTGATGTTCTGTGGTTTTCTGTTCCTGCCTCGTTAGTTCACCTGGTCTGATTAGTCATCCACTTCACCTGTGTCTTGTTGTTTCCTCTGTGTATAAGTACTCCTGGTTTTCTGTTATTCCTGGTCAGATCCTTACATGTGGTTCATTCCCCTGTTGTGTGTGTGGTTCCCTGTCCTGTGTTCTCTGGATTAAACCTTGTCACCAGCACAGTTCTGCCTCCTGCCTTGACTGCCTGCATTTGGGTCCTCACCTCCGCCCGCCACTCTTGACAGTAACAGCATATTTCAGACTTTTGTGAGTGTTTCAAGAATTAAAAAAGAATCAGTTTAGCATTTAGTTTTTAGAGAAGAATATGATCTGAATCAATTTTAAGTTGGACTTAGCAAAATACAAAAATCAATAAAAAAAAATGTTTCTGTTTGCACCATAGTTCAACTCCTCCAGATAATCACCACCTTATGGTCATGGAAGACAGCACCCCCATGATCCTGAAGGCTGTATTGTCAGAGGCAGCTGTAGCTCAGGTGAAACGGTAATCGTCTAAGGACCAAAGGGTTTGTATCTTACCAAGACTATATGCAGAAATATCCTTGGGCAAATCACTGAACCACATGTTGCTATCGTGGAATGAATGTGTGTGATAGAGAAAAACACTACAAAGCATAATATCAATAGAAGTGCTGTATGGATGTGTGTGTGAATGGGTGAATGTGACATTTAGTGTAAAAGCACGTTGAGTGGTCAAAATGTGACTAGAAAAGCTCTATCCAAGTACAGTCCATTGACCCTAGTAGGGTCTACAAAGAAAAACTAGTTACAGCAGAGGGGTCAGAATAAGGGAACCTTCATACCTGGATAGCTCGGGAACTCAGTTTGATTAGGCAAGGAATTGTATAAAATTTCTCACTTTCCTTTGATTCAACTTGCTTTCACACTCCCCACTACTCCCCACCTACAGATCGGTTTTTAATTCCCACAAACCTGACATTCACTCTATCAAAATGTGGTCAGCTGATAACACAGAGGAGCTGAAAGGATGCTTCCTATGTACAGTATGTTTCCATTACTGTTTTTTATTACGATATTTAGCTTTTGCGCAATTCTAGGGGCAATGGAAACACACCTAGTGTTGCAGAAGCAGTCACTGGATAAATCTCTTTCTGTGTTGATTCCATCATTCCTATGAAAACCATCATTAAATATTAGAACAATAAACCCTACATCACCTGAGACATAAAAGACTCAACAGGAAGAAAAGGCCCTACAAATCGGGGGACGAGGGGCCTCATTTATCAAGCTGTGCATAGCAAAGTAAACTACAGGTGGTGTCTGCTGTGCAAAAAGGAAATGTGGCGCACTTTAACTTTCAGATTTATAAAAGCGTGCACATACACGCCCTACGCCTGTTTCTATGCACACGGGATGGAACGCCTTCCCATGCCCGGTGAACACCAATTATAAATATTCACCACATCATTTCCATGATGGCACGGGAGGAAAAAAGAGGGAAGAAGCGGATTTTTTCGAAGTGTGAGATCCTGATGGAGCATGTTGAAAAACGTAAAAATGTTTAATTGGTGGACATGGTTGGGCATTACTGGTGTCAGCAAAGCAGATTAGTAGCAGCAGGTGGCTGATGCTGTCGATGCAGTGTCAAAACACAAGAGGCATTGAAATGTGCGGCTGGATATCTCAGTCAGTAGAGCATCCTTCTGCCATGCGGGAGATCGAAGTTCAAATCCACAGCATGACCAATGTGGACACAAAAACAAAACCTGTTTGCTAATGATGAAATCAGAAAAGTCAATGAATGAAATCACTTTTTTGCAGTTTAAAAAAATGATAATCGTGAGGGATTCCAGAAAACCTTAGGGGAGGATTTTAAAGGGCTGCAGGATAGAATTTTAATTGACCTGCAATCAGTTACTGAGATTTTTTTTTTTAAATCAATGCACGTTAGTATAGTGACAGGGCCAGACAGCATGACAACGTTTCTTCTAAAAACATTTGCAGATGAACTGTCTCCAGTGTGGCATCACATTTTCCAGCTCTCTATTGACACTCACTCAGAACCAGAGCTGTGGAAAAGATCAGTTATCGTTCCAGTTCCTAAGAAAGTATGCCTCCAAGTGAACAATGAATATAGACCAATGACTCTCACATCCAATGTCATGAAAGCTCTGGAGAAGCTTTTAGATAAGGAGCTTCGTACTGAGGTGGAACCACGCCTCAATCTGTATCAGTTGGAATATAAAAAGAAAAGAAGTACATGTGATGCCATTTGAACTATAAGGCACCTTATTTTAAAACACCTGGAGAGTGCTTCTGCATATGCAACACTGGTTTTTATTGAGCTCAGCTTTTAACTCTATTCAGCCACAAGCCCTTCTTTAAAAAAAATACTCAGCTGGATGTCAACCCATTTTCAATCAAGTTATACCACTCTTTCTTGTCCAACAAACCACACCAGGTAAATTTAACTCTGTTTTTATTCAACATTAAGTAGCACTGGAGCCCCTCAGGGCTATGTTAGTGCACTGTTTTTATTTACGTTGTACACAAATGACTGTGTCAGCTCCCTGTTGGGCCAGTATGCGGTAAAGTTTTCATACAACACAGTAATCCTCAGTCTGCTGAAAAGTAAAGGTAAAGTTATCAAAAATAGCAGGTAAAATCATTAGTACAGCAGTACCGCTAACAAACCACCCTTAGACATGCTGAGGGTATTTTTCTGACACCTCACATGTACTACATTCTGAATACCACCTACTGAACTAAGGTAACTAAGGTACTGGGTCTCTCTCTGTACATGTAACCAGTACAAACATTCATCCCCTTTCAGTGAAGCTCATTGATGGGCAGATATGTCGGGAGGAACAGGTGAACAGGAAATCCTTGAGGCAATGTAGAGAACTCTAAGCCTGACCACTAAGCCAGCTCTGTAGTAGTCCTCTTTTAATCTTTTTTTTAAATTTATTTTAATTTATGATTTCTTTTAGTAGTTATTGGTCAGTGATATGGGTATAATCACAACATGTTGTCAGTGCAGCAAAATTCTCTATCCAAGATAAATTTCTCCCAGAGGAGATTGATAAAGATACTTTGACTTCACTCAAACAGACCAAACCACCTGCACAACGTCATGCAGTTACAACAACTGCTCACATGGGGCAATATTCCGCGAAACAACCACTAACTGAAAAAAAAAGAAGAAATCTGGCTCATTGACTGGCCAGGACTGAAAATGTCACAGTAACAAGTACACAGTGCAACAATAAACTATTGTAGTATGGTTTCTGTTATTACTTTGATGTTCAAACCTGATCCGGTTTTCACCAGAATGGGTCCAGTATGAGCAGAAGAAGAGGCCACCAAATATTCACCATGTAGATCTACGTCACCCTCCCTCTTTGCTTCACTCAATGCTCTGTTTGCTTTCACACAGAACCAGTAGACCCCAGTTTTTAAACTGACCAGAGTTCACTGTGGTCCAAACCACAGAGAGAATGATTATTCACACTGCTCCAAACAAACCATATTATCCATGGATAAAAGTGGACTAACCACGCCAGTGTGAATGCAACCTTGGAGTTTTTAGTGGAATGGCTCCAGAGTGCAAAAAAGAGGGGTAAGGGGCACCTAACTGGAACCAGGTGTGGACTGTGGCCATGTATGAGGTAGAGTATTACTGTGTAGACATGGTTGGATTTACCTCTACCTGACCTGTGGAACCAAACTCATGGAGAGTGGCTGGATTCTCATACTCTGAAGCTTCTGAAGGGGAGAGACGTTGGCTGAGTACAGGGATACTCACTGGCTAAGCAGCACAGCCGTGCAGAGGCCTTTGGATGGGCAGGTGCTCAAAGTTAAAAAGAGCAAATTTTGAAACAACAAACAGTTCAGCTGGTTGAATTGCGGCATCCCACATTCAAGAATGAAACATGGAATAACAACAGACCAAATCATTGACCACACCTCATATCTTTGTTATGAGTGAGTGCAAAGCAAAAGTAGTCCATATTTTACCTGATGGTTGAGCACCATCTGTGGAGGTGGTTGGTGAGGAGGCTGTGGTGGGCTCTATTGATCTGAGTAGACACTAAAAAGATGAAACAGACCTACAAATGTGTCAGGGGTGAATAAGGTGAGAAGGATACAACCTCTCCAGGGGCGTTCAGGGGCACGCTCCCTTGGAAGTCAATTTTGGACATTTTATATTTAAAAGCATCAATCTGATGTATTTTTAGAAAAAGTAAAGCAGACTAACAGGCCAGTATTAGTGTATAATAAAGTATCTAAGACATGTGACAGATGAAATGACAGCTTGGGTCCTTTCACTGTGTCTTTGCCTTCTAATTTGAGCCAAGACCAGTTCCAGCTGCACTTGATACTTGCATCTAGTTGTTCGACCATCACAGCAGCTTTCTCTCATAACACACTCATTCTGGAAATACAATGTAGTGTTAGTGTTAACTTATAGCTTAATTGAAATAACTGTAAATTGTTTTACTCGTAACATTAATCCTTTTATATATTTGTATTTCAGATTGACAGGCAAGTGTATTTGCATTTACAAAATAGAAGGTGAATAAGTAACAAAGAAAAGTACCATAACAGTATGAATGCCCAGCATCCACACCATTTTCATACCTTCCACTGACAAACATTAGTTATTTGATATAAATAGCATGTCCTATTTACAGGACTTCAGTGCTTTTAGGCTTAACAATGGAGGACCCTAGCCAAACCTGTTGCTCTGAAATAGGACATAAGCAATTTTTTAAGGAAAAAGTTGGTTGCTTGGTAAACATTGGTACTGATATATGCATCAAGGACAGAGAACTTGAAACTGACAAAGGAGTGACTTTAGCACTGGGCTCTTCATATAGAAGAAAAGAAGCCTGACATCCTTTAGACACACTGTGGGGTTTAGTAGCACCTATAAGTTATGAGAGGTAGCTATGTTCAGAGTCAGACATGCACACACACGGGATGCTCACTTCACTTCGTCAGTCATATTGCAAGAATACACTGTGCACAAACAAATACAAAAGCAAATTCTTCTCACCTGACAAGCAGCTGTTTACTTTCTCGGTTTATAGACTTACCCTCTCTAGCTGCAGGGCAAAGATGCATGTTAAGCTGAGAAACGTTGGGTCTGACTCTTTAAGAACATAACAGTTTGTTGCCTGGTGATAGTTTGGACTGAAGGGTCGTTGCCTTCTATCTGTTGAGTTTCTGTCTCCTCTCTTCTTTCTTCTTTCCCTTTTGCTTCTTTTTGCTGTCTTCCTTCTTTTTTGTCCCCTCCGGTCAGGTCCAGCAAGATTACATAGTTTCCATGATTCAAAGTAAATAAATAAATGAATCAAATTATCAAGAGGAACCTTACCCATAGGCCTCCCCTTGGCAGAGCAAATTTGTTCATCCCGATACAGCAACCAGACTATCATTTTGCTTGCTATGATGCTGGACAGGACAGGTAAAAAAAAAAAAGATTTCAAGAACATTTTCTAAAATTTACATGGAATACAAAAGAAACATATTTAAAAAAAAAACATGGCCTAAAGAAATGTACCCACATTCTTTATGACAGGAATTTCTTTTTTTTGGGGCGGGGGGGGGGGTAATTGTGTGAATCAAACTCTTAAAAATTGATCAATAATTTATTTTAAACTTTTAACATGCTTCTGTCTGCTCGAGCTGGGATGATATATATGGAAAATAACTATCTTAACACTACGAAAAAAAAACAAAGGTGTCTGTTTGATTCTGGCATAGATATGAACACATAAGTGTCCCACAGAGGCCCCTGGAAGACAAGTGTTTTATTGAACTTATATGTTTATTTGTTTATTACTGAGTGCATTGGAAACTACTAGTTTATAATTCAAATTATTTTAGACAAGAAATTATTTATCTAAATTAACCTACGTAATAAAACCTCGAAAGAAATTGTGCCTATTCAGAGATAGAAATGCAAACAGAGAACTAAACCATTGTTTCATGGTGGTGGTGGTGGTGGTGGGGAGTGGAGGGGGGGGTCCTCTTGTCCTTGGGTTAAGTTGGATGTGGGTGTGTGAAAGGGAGTGTTTGTTGGTACGGCACAGAGGCACTAACATTCTTATTTATAGCAGACAACCAGACCTGGGGCCTCATTTTTCAAGCTGGTGTAGGTACAAAAACCGGCGTACACCAAATATAGTCAACTTTTGGGATTTATAAAAACCAAACTTGACAGGAAAATGTTTCTACCTCCATGGCAACTCTGACCCAGGCGTACGCACAAAATCTGGGAAAACCGGAAACAGCAACACCAACAGTCCAGAATAAAATCAAGAAAATTATGTGGAGTATGAGACATTTGTGCACATTCCACTACATGTTAGATATTAAAGCTGTTTGCAGAAATTAATAAAGACGCATGTTTGATTTAAATTCTCCTAATTGGATGTTCAGGAAAAAGGGGGATGATGTTAATAAAAACCTCAACCACTAAAATATGTTGTCATTGTGAAACAAAACTTCCATGTTAAAAATCCATCCAGCTAAATAAGGTGGACAGTCTGCTGCCAGCATGTAGCAGTCAGTGTGGAAAGTAGCTTTGGTCCTTCATTCAGCAGAGCGGGACCAGACTGGAGGCTGGAGCTCTAGAAGTGATGCAACGCTAATGAAACACACAAAAGGAGGATTTCATTTTATTTATTTATTCTTACACAATGTTTTTTTTTTTTTTTTTAATTGTTGTCCCAATTTCTGTCCAGATGGTCTTTATTTCCCGAAACTCCTTGTCCACCTGGTTAATAGCGATGAGTGTGACCCTCTGCACCTCCCACCCAGCTGGAGCCCCGCCCACCCAGCTGGAGCCCAGCCCACCCAGCTGGAGCACCCAGCAACTAGAAAGAAAAATTTTTAACACTAAATAAACTGCTACCAATTGTTAATAAATTTATTCTCGATTGTTAATAAATTTATTCTCTTATTAAGTAAGGACGTGTGAGATTGATTACGGCTAGCAAACAGAATGTAATGAATGGTTTATCTTAGGGTTGCATTTTTTTTTTTTTATTATTGTTTTCACACTAAGTGGTTTATCTAATTCAATCAGAATGCATCCTGCAAAGGAAAATCCCACCTGGGCTTGTGTTTGTGTGTGTGCGTGTGTGTGTGTGTGTGTGTGTGTGTGTGTGTGTGTGTGTGTGTGTGTGTGTGTGTGTTATTTTTTTTTTTATCTCTGTCTTATAGAAATAGGAATCCAGTGCCAGGTGAAGACCATGAGGATGTGGCTGTTAGATGACACATGGAACTTTGTCCAGCAACTGCACATTAGTCAGTAGAAACTATTATATTTAAGGGTTCAGGAGCCAGGTAGTAGTGTTCGGTTGTGGCAGGCAGCAGGACACTCTTCTGTCTGTTCGCCAGGGCCAGGTAACAGAACCCAGACACTAGTGTCATCTGTACTCCATCGACGAACACGCAGGAGAAGGACCTGAGAGAAAGATAAATAATTATTAGTACACTTTAGGTGTGTGGGAACAGAGTACTCACCTAAAGGGTGTATGGGAAATAAGTACCCATCTGGATTGATGGAAACTAATCAATTTTAAGGTTTTCTCCAACACAATCTCAGATGTATCTGTATATATTTATTTTATAAATTAAAACAAATTACCAGCATCATTACTGTCATTTAGCAGACGCTTTTCTCCAAAGCGATTCATTAATCTGGGAATCGAACTTTGGCATCATGCATGGGAGACAGATGCTCTACCGACTGTGATATCAAGCTGTATATTCCAATACTTCTGGCATGTCTTGCCTTCAGACACTGCTATGACAGGATCAGCCTCCTGCTGCCACTATTCTGCCTTTCTGACCAGTAATGCCCACGCCGTGCCCACCAATTAAACATTTTTACGTTCTTCAACGTGGTCCATCAGGATCTCTGTCTCTCACCCCGAAAAATTCCACTTCTTAACTCTTTTCCCCTCCCGAGCCATCATGCAAATGATGTGGAGAATATTTATTACAGGCGTTCACCATTTATAGCCACTATGTGGGCGTGGCAAGGTGTTCCCTCACGAGCGCCCACTTGAGAGTTGATTCGGATTTATGAAGGGAAACAGGCGTAGGATATGTATACGCAAGCTTTCATAAATCTGAAAGTAGAAGTGCGCAGCATTTGCTTTTAGCGCAGCAGACGCCGCCCGTCGTTTGCTTTGCTATGTACAGTTTGATAAATGATGCCCCAGGTGAGGGCAATCATTCAATTATTACTGCCAGACAGGTCCAGGAGGCCAACCCGACAAGCTGGTACTACTACAGATGGATGGATGGACGTTTTTATATTTCTCTTTGAAGTGTCCTGAACTGATCTCTGATGCTGTAGCTGGGAGATACTACAACTATAAGGTGAGAATAACAAGGAAAGCACGTTTTATCTTACTGAATTGATTGAATAAAAGTCACAACATGTATTTTTAGAATAATTAAACACTCTGAAATACTGATGCTGAATTGATTTTCTCTGTTGGTTCTGATTGATGATCCGGCCCCATTGTGATTCTCTCACTGTGTTCATGATGTCTGTGCTGGGGCAGTAAAACAAAGGCTGCCTCCCCTGATTCCACATTGATTATTCTGCAGCTTTGTAGAGAAACGACAACAACATTTATCATTGTCTCGGTGGTCTGAAGCAACAGTTCAGAAAGTTTTAGGTGGAAGTTTGAAAGTGTTGTTACATCTGAGTCTGGTGAGGTGTTGGGGAACCAGCATGGTGTCTACATATTTAATAACTTAACAAGTAATAAACTACTTTACAAACATGGATAACTCATACTAGAAACACACAGAAAGTACTTTTATATTTAAAAAAAAGGACCAGCAGAAAAGACGATGAAGACATCCTGATTGAGTTTATTAACATCTATGGATAGTTTGCTGTTTGGGGCAATAAAACAAGCTTAATGTCATCAATTCCACAATAAGTTACGAGCAAATAATAGAGGAAAGTCTGTCCATATGCAGAAAAGATACTCGACAGGAACAAAAGTGTAAATCAGATCCCTCAGACACTTATCAGGAACGCCTCTACAGTGTGCTTCTTTCCAGCAGTATGTGGTGCAATGTCTGTGTACATCCTCAGTCATCCAGCTCATATAATCCTAAAGGCTTAAACAGAAAGCTGCTGGACTTAAAAACAAGTTCAAATGTGTTCCATTTAAGCTTTTAGTAATGGTTTAATATCTGAGTAACTGAAACAGTGAGACCTGCTAATGCATTAGATTAAATACTCACCCGTACAGTTTATCCCGCTCGGATAATACTGGTCTCTGGGAGTAGAAAAACTTTGTAATCTTAGCTCCATGTTGTGTTAGGGTGCAGCTGTTCCTCTAAAGGTAATCCTTCAGTCACAAAGTCAGTGGTTTGATTACCACCTCCTTGTGCTGGAATGTTGTTTTGCTATAAAAAGTAAAGTAATACGGTTCAGTGGATGGCGACTCACACATGGACTGCAGCTCTCTGTCCAGGGGCAGCTGGCTAAGCTGGATATCTTTCTTTAACTTTGTTTGCTGGACGGGCTATCCTGCCGGGTTCTGTGGTTGGTCAGTGCCTTGGCTGTTCCAACCATCCTCTTCACACCTGCCCTGCATCTGGCAATCAGGAGTCAGCTTTATTTGGCTGGAGGCTGCAGCAGTTCCCTGCCAGATCATTGACTCTGCTGTACTACCAGAAGATGGCTCTTGTAGAACTAATATTTCCTTCCTGGATTTTCACTGTGTTCCCCCAGGACCTATGACCCATTCACCTACCTCCACCTGCTGGCTGCCCCCATTTGCCTGCTGCCTCCCAGATCCTGCTTCCTAAGAACTCAAGTAGGATTGATTTTACTGCCACTTTTTATACATTGTGGCTCTTTTTTGGGATGAAATCTACCTTTAACTTTGAATAAACCCAATTAGCTCCTCCACCCCTTAAGGGTTGAGGGTTGCCCAGTTTAGACAACAAACTTAGCTTTACATCACCAAAAAACATAATATGAGTAACTGTAGAAAAGGAGGGAATGCATAGAGCATAGTGCTGTTGAGGTGTGACTGGATGAATAAGAAACACATTGTAGAACCAAGACAAGGTTAAAAACATGTGTAAGTGTAAACTATTTAACATTAAATGGAATCCGGAGCAGCTTATACTGCATACTAATCTCCTTTTCCCTGATTTACTGAATGATAAATCCTGCCCCTGCTAAAACAAATATAAACCTTTCTGCATAAAGGAAGGAAGGAAACCTCCCATAATTATATGCGAAGCATGACTGTCAAAAATAAAAGTCATTTTTTAAATTTATCACTGAGAATAAAAATGAACCCTGAATTATAATTACACATCTACCCAAATCCAGAGCTGGGCCCCTGACATCCAAAGAAACCTTTCAGATTAGGAGCGAAATGTTTTCAAAACCCCAAAAACTAAAAGACTAAAAGACATCAGCAGAGCATGAAACATGATGGAAAAAAAAAATCCAAAAGAAGAAAAAACAGATACAACAAATGCTGCTGCAACAACAGAAGATCGGAAACGGGAAGATTGCAGGTGGATAAAATATAGAACACTTAAAAACAAGCGGTAGAAACAATCACTTGATGAAGAGACACAGTCTCTATTTGCATTGCATGTCATATATTATTTCTGCATTCTGTTTTTGGCCTCAACATGAACTGACAGAGACATGTGTGGGTACAACAACATTAACAGGAGATGTCTGTTTCTCTACCTTCGCCTTCCCCGACATGTATCTCAGAGCTAGTATCTGCCTCCAGTTTCAGAGTGGAAGGGATGCTTGTCTCTGAAAACCAAACAAGCCAACACGCTGCTTTTTTATCACGCGTTCCCTGTAGCTTAAACCAGTTGTCAGCTATACTGTGTCTCATTAGGTCATGAAGGATGTAATGTTTAGTAATAGCAGTAGTTAACATACTCACTTTTGAAACACAGATATCAAAAACATGTTCCATACGTGTATTCATTTTTTAGCTATAAATATTGTGGAGTGACTCTCTGTGACCACTGAGAGATGCGTCACTGAAGGAATAAAAATTTATCATGAACAACAACTCATACAAGGGGGTCCAGCACTCCATACTCCCGGAGTACCCCCCACAGGAGTCCCCGGGGGACGCGGTCAAACGCCTTCTCCAAGTCCAAAGCACATGTAGACTGGTTCAGCGAGCTCCCATGCTCCCTCCAAGACCCTGAAGAGAGTGTAGAGCTGGTCCACTGTTCCACGACTGGGACGAAAACCACACTGCTTCTCCTCAATCTGAGGTTAGACTATCCCACGACCCCTTCTCTCCAGCACCCCTGAATAGACCTTTCCAGGGAGGTTGAGGAGTGTGATCACCCTGTAGTTGGAGCACACCCTCCGGTTCCCCTTTTTGAAGAGGGGGACCACCACCCCAGTTTGCCAGTTCAGGGGAATTGTCCATGTTGTCCACGTGATGCTGCAGAGGCGTGTCAGCCAAGACAGCCCTACAGCATCCAGAGCCTTAAGGAACTCTGGGCGGACCTCATCCACCCCCAGGGCCCTGCCACCAAGGAGCTTTTTAACCACCTTGCGGTCACAGCTGCAGCTGGCCACCTCAACAATAGAGGCACGGAACATAGCCCACTCAGACTCAATGTTCCCCGCCTCACCCAGGACATGGTTGAAGCTCTGCCGGAGATGGGAGTTGAAAATCTTTCTGACAGGGAACGTTCCCAGCAGAACCTCACAACACGCTTGGGTCTGCCAGGCCTGACCGGCATCCTCCCCCACCATCTGGGCCAGCTCACCACCAGGTGGTGATCAGTTGACAGCTCCGCCCCTCTCTTCACCCGAATGTCCAAGACATGCGGCCGCAAGTCTGATGATACGACTACAAAGTCGATCATCGAACTGCAGCTTAGAGTGTCCTGGTGTCAAGTGCACATGTGGGCACTCTTGTCTGAACAAGGTGTTTGTTATGGAAAATCCATGATGAGCACAGAAGTTTAACAACAGAGCACCACTTGGATCCAGATTAGGGGGGCCGTTCCTCCCAATCACGCCCCTCCAGGTCTCGCTGTCATTGCCCACATGGGCATTGAAGTCCCCCAGCAGAACAAGGGAGTACCGATTTTATAACTCCTTTAATCTAGAAATGATACATTTCCGCATATTGCCCCTTTAATTTAATTTTTTTTGGCCCTGTCACCTAGAAAACTTTGCTTAACAGATTTAAACATTAGTTTACTTTTTGTAAATAACTTATTGTTATTTTTAGATAATTGTTTGACCCTGATTTGAAGGCCGGGATAGGAACACATTTTATGCTGCACTCCTAACCCCTAGATAGGACGTAACACCCCTGCTTGATGACAGATAGTGGGACAGTCATTTGGAGACTGAGAGAGAATAGTGAGCCTTGTGGCTTCCAGTACAGTGTGGGGCTGCCAGGGTGGTGGGGTCTTTCAGATGATTACAGACACATCATGAGGCTACTCACGCTCTGATGGCAGTGAACAAAGTGTCAGGTGTCACAACCAGTTATTCAGTCATGCTTATGTAAGGACATGTCCATCTTATCTGCCTAAATCACATGTAATGTATCATAACTAATTAGGGCAAAGATTAAAAACTGAATCCTTGTGTTTGGTGAAATATTCCGCAACAAAAAAAAGAAGCATATTTTAGTTCTGGAGCAAATTACAGAGCTCCAGCTGCTGTGATCAGAGAAAGAGAATATTTTATTCTCATTTCATCTCACATGTTCACAAGGAAAGAAAGAAATCCTGAAATTGGTCAGATATTCCTTTACTTTATAGAACCAGTCAGTGTGCAACACAACTTGTCAAAGAATCAGTTTGTGATGGGACCAGTTAGTATTTGGGCTGATTAGTGGACACCCCCTGCTCGCTCAGTGACACTGCTGACTGCATCTGACTGATTGTTTTCCATTCTCCAAAACAAGTAGAACTCACAGTGAATCATGAACCTGACAGCATTATAGACACTGACCTTACTGAACGCTATGACACGCATTGTTACACATTCATATCTCAATAGAGACATTAGGAGACAACATGGGGTTCAGCGTCTTGCCCAAGAACACTTTGACATGTAGTCTGGGAAAACCAGGCACTGATCCACCAACCTCCTGGTTGGTAGACAATTGCTCTTCCACATTACACCCTGTAGGACATATCATTCCTGGTCAACTTGTCATTATGTACAAATCTGGATTGCTCCAAAACATCCATGTACTTTTCCTTGATGGAGCTTTATAGATGTGGAAGCTTCTACAACCCCAATACCATCAGAGATGCAGGCTTTTCACCTGTCCACTGATAACAGGCTGGATGCTCCCTCTCCTCTTTAGTCTGCAGGACACGGCGTCCATTTCACATTTTCATCCATCTGACCACAGAGCAGGTTTACACTTTGTTTCAGACCATTTTAAATGAGCTTTGGTCCAGAGAAGATGACAGTGTTTCTGGATCCTGTTCACATATGGCTTCTTCTTTGCATGATGGAGCTTTAACCTGCATTTATGGATTGCAGGTTGAATTTTGTTCACAGGTCTTTCTGAGTCCATGCAGTGATTTCCAACAGAAAGTCATGTCTGGTTTTAATGCAGTGCTGCTTGAGAACCCCCAAATCACCAGCATCTAGTTTGACCTTCAGCCTTGTACCATGAATTCAGAGATTCCTCATGATTCTCTGAATCTTTTAATGATATTATACACTGTAGATGGTGAAATCTTCAAAGTCTTCAAAATTTTATGTTGAGAAACATTTTTCTGCAATTGTTCCACAATTTCTTGACCCAGTTTGTCTCAGATTGGTGAACTTCTGTCCATCTTTCCATCTGAGAGACTGCCTCTCTGAAATTCTCCTTTTACACCCAGTCATGTTACTAACCTGTTGCCAGTTAACCTAATTAGTTGTGAAATGCTCCTCCAGTTGTTTCTGATTTATAACAATTTTGCAGTCTTTTGTTGCCCTTGTTCCAGCTTTTTACAGATGTGTTGCTGCCATCAGATTTAAAAT
Organism: Melanotaenia boesemani; assembly: GCF_017639745.1. Classification (NCBI taxonomy): domain Eukaryota; kingdom Metazoa; phylum Chordata; class Actinopteri; order Atheriniformes; family Melanotaeniidae; genus Melanotaenia; species Melanotaenia boesemani. The sequence goes on along the minus strand of NC_055696.1, from coordinate 29,905,527 downwards.
GAGCTCATGTTTTCCATGAAATCATAAAATGTCTCAGTTTCAGCGTCTGATATGTTGTTTATGATCTACTGGGAATAAAATTTAGGTTAATGAGATTTAGAAATCATTGCATTCTGTTTTTATTTACATTATAAACAGAGAACCAACTTTTCTGGAATTAGAGTTGTAGTTAATTAAGTTCACATATTCAATTGAGGATGAAATTAGGACCAATTTCACCGTCAACGTGACATAATGATGTCCAGTCCTGTGTGACAGCGATAAGTATGTAGTGTGGCATGCTAAGGTTCACCAGTCATCAGTCTCCTCACATTTAAACATTTCTTCTGGTTATGGAGTTTCTTCTGACTAGTTACCAGAACAGCTGAGTGCACTCAGCTCTCATGTAGAGACCTTTTCCCATTGGTGTAAACTAATGTCATTGTCATGGCAACAACATGCAGCAGCAAAAATAAAATAGGCTTGAAAACACTTTAAAATGAGTCTTTTCAGACTTAAGATGGAACGAACTGAGATGAAAGATAGTTTTTGGTGAGTGGGTGGCTGAAGTTTCCGTCTGCTGATTTGATTCTTTAAATTAATCAAAAGTGATTTTATTCTAATTAAACTGCTACTGCTAATTATTCTAAAAACATCTTGATATGATTAAATTGATGTAATCAGATTACAGAATGGAGAAAGTGAGTGTCAGCAGCTCACGAGACAGCTTGAGGCACATGAAGGCTGGGATGATGTCTGTGGGAGGAGGAAATGAACTCAGTGATTCAACAGTTAACTTGATTATCTGAGTGCAGCTGTGAGGTAAATAAGAAAATGTCTTGAATGTGGGATGCCGACAATAATGACTCATTTGCAGCTAATTCAGTCTTTCATGTCCTCTCTGTGTTCTTTGCTGCGTACTGTGCAAATAACAGCTGAACTTTCTCTCATTTAATACCAAATTTCCTCCACACTGCTGCCTTAAAATGATCTTCAGCTGCTAAACAAACAGCAGCAATAATGACTGCTGTCTGTGTGAGGATTTCACACAGATGCTCAATTTCAAGTTTATTTCTCAGAGGGTTTCACAAACTTTCCACCGATTCCTCAGCTGTTTCCTGATGCACTGAGACTTCTGTTGAGATCTCTGCATTCACCCCTTTGAATTGCAGGTAAACAGCACCACAACCAAACAAAGATTTGGAAGTAAAACCTGCTTCCCAGTTTGATAAGAATACTTAATGAGGTTAATAAGGAATAATGTTGCGTTACACTGAAAAAAGTGAAACGTACGTGTCATTTAGTTAAATAAAATTTTTACACTTAGATATACCTATGATTACCTAAGATTAAAAATCACTTCCCATGTAAGAAGTAAATAGATAAAAATGAGTATTGAATTAAATATTGACTTTAAGGCAAAGAAGTTCATATCATGTAACGATGTGACGTCATGCAGATTTCTCCGTGCTGCTGATTTCAGCCTCCGCCAGCAGGGCCGGACTGGGACGAAAAGTCAGACCAGGAGACATTTACTCACCCAGGCCACCCCAACTCATATACTGCACAAATATGCTCACACCTATGTGTGCACAACCACAAATCCATGCACCCACGTATGGGTAAGTAATTGTCAAAAGCCCATTGTTCTATTTCAAATTCAAATCAAATTTATATTTAACAGCCATGAACACAAAACTAAAAGCCACCAGTTCAGTGCTTTTCACTCCCCCATTCATCAAAAGGTTCAGTACAACAGCACAACAGGATTCTTGTATTGATGAGCTAAACAACATAACTTTTTTTTTGTTAATATTTTCTATGCCAGATTACTTTAATAAATTTGATAGAAAATGAAAAAGTTGACTCAACTTAAAAAGATAAGACATTGTCCAACCTTATCAAGGGTTCCCAAACTTTTTTAGCCCACCTGTAGAGCCACGTTTGGTTCAGCAGAACCCACCAAATATTTCATGAAATAAAACAAGCAATTTCAAAACAGTGAAAACAGTGAAAAACAGTTTGTAATAAATGCTGTAGGCTCACCAAAGCTTACAGATAAGTAGTTTGAATGTAACTTGATATCATGTTTGAAGATAGATGGAGTACAGTTCTTTGGCGTTGTGGAGGATTCAGTCATGTGGTGTGGCAATGTTGGTATTTAGATGGAGGGAAAAAATCTGAGCTGCTGTTGAGGCCAGTGTAATCGGTTACTGTAGTGAATAGACAGGTCTTGTTTAACCACCTGGTAGAAGTCAGAGATTACAGAAAAGCAGGTTGAGACAAATGTAGTAAAGGGCCAGAGGTAGAATTTTAATCTAAGACGGGAGCATTGAGGACCACATCTCGATTCAAGAGGTCCCTGCTTAATCTGTTCAGCTAATCAGTGCCCTTACATGTATTTATTCAAAGTCACACTTTCTTGATATCTAAATACACTAGTATACCATAATATTTACTTGAGTGATAAATATGCTGTGTTGAAAAAATGCATTGCACTAACTTTGGTTTTTCTTTCCTTTCCAAAAATTAACAGTAAGTTCCTTGTCATTGCAACTGTCCCACTTCAGCCATGATTCCTGGCCTCATGGGACGAGTACCACACCAAGCTGATTGAGATCTTTAGAAACAAGGGAGGAGTGTTCAGAGAGAAGACCAGGGATACATTGAAAGTACTGATCAGGTATGCTTGTGCTCATATCAGTGCGCCTGATATCACATAAATTCATAATATGGATGGAAACAGTCATGTATTTTATTGAAAAAGGTGTTGTCAAATGTATAATGAGGTCTAAACATTGTTATCTAAATGGATATAATTTGGTTTGTCTGAAGTGGGATTTTATGGAGCTCATAGACAGCATCTGTCTTGCAAGGAGAGATGAGTTTTGGGCCAAGCTAACAAGTGGTCAAACCTTTGAACTGATTAGATCACAGCATTAATCAATTGCTTATCGTCGTACCTAGTGCTAGCTGTTGTATTGTGCGATTTCATATTAGTAAGTTGAAAGATTTGTGTTAATTTGGTGGCTGTAGTTCAGGAGGAAGAGCCAGATTTTTCCAACTGGAAGGTTGGTCGATTCCAGGCTTTCCCTGACTTCTGTATGAGTGTGTGTGTGTGTGTGTGAAAGTGACAGGTAGTGTAAAGCACTTTGAGTGGTCAAGTTGTCTGGAAAAGTGCTACATAAGTACAGACCATTTAAGTTATATCATGTATTTGTATTTTCTTTCTCCTTTAGAAGCTTAATTTTCAAGGAATTTTCTTCTATACTGGACATGTTTGGTTTGTGGCAGCATGTAAAAGAACCGACCCACATTCAAGGTCACATTCTGGACCTGGTTATTTCAAAAGGTGTTGATATTTCTTCTGTTGCGGTCACTGACTTGGCCTTGTCTGACCATTTATTTTGTTTGATTTACTGATCACTCAGAATGTCCAAACAACCTGCTCCTCAGCTAGGAAGAGGTACATTAATGAAAGAACAAGTGCTAAGTTTGTGGAGGCCATAGCTATGTTACCAACAACCAGTGCAGAGTCAGTTGATGGACTCCTGGATCATTTCAATCTGAAAGTCTTGAATATAATGGATGCTGTTGCACCAATAAGAATCAGGAGCACCTTTAACAAACAGAAAACACCATGGAGAAACACCACTGTGGTCATGAGCCTAAAAAAATAATGCAGGAAAACTGAGCAAAAACGGCAGAATAATGAACTTCAAATTCACTCTGAGCTGTTCAAACAAAGCCTGCGTAGCTATAACAATGAGCTGTGCAAGGCCAAACAGCTGCTTTTATCTGAAATGATTAACAAAAACATCAACAATTCTCCCACTCTGTTTGCTATGATTGAAAAACTTACAAATCCTATACAGATAAGACCAGCGCTCCTTTCCACTGAGAAATGCAACCAATTGGCCAACTTTTTTAGCCAAGAAATTAAAACAATTAGGCAAAATATTAATTCCACACAGTCAAACAAGAAAACTAGTCTGTCTATAAAACCTGGAAATATTTCTGATGTAATGTCGCAATTTAAAATGGTCGATTTAAAGTTCCTACAGAAACAGTTTGGCGTTTGAAATCAACAATATGCACTCTGGACATGATACCATCCAACTTTTTAAAAACAGTTTTTACCTCAGTAGAAAGTGATCTCCTACTGATAGTTAACAGCTCACTGGCATCAGGCATTTTTCCCAACTCACTAAAGATAGCTGCTATTAAGCCTCCTAAAGAAAAGAACTCTAGACACCTCTATAATGAACAACTATAGACCTGTCTCTAACCTCTTTTATTTCCAAGATTATTGAGAAAGTTGTATTTCACCAGTTTAATGACTTTTTAAATGAAAGTGGAAATCTTGATAAATTTCAGTCCGGCTTCCGACCTCATCACAGCCCTAAAACAGCTCTGCTCAAAGTGTTAAATGACATTAGTTTGAATACTGATTCTGGTCATGTATCAGTCCTGGTTCTGCTTGATCTCAGTGCTGCGTTTGATACCGTAGGTCACAGAATCCTGTTGCACAGGCTGGAAAACTGGGTTGGACTTACTGGAGCGGTTCTTAACTGGTTCAGGTCCTATTTAGAAGGCCGGAGTTATTTTGTTACGATCGGCAGCTATGAATCTGAGCGAGTGGCCATGACTTGTGGAGTCCCCCAGGGGTCAGTCCTTGGACCTCTTCTGTTCAACTTGTATATGCTCCCTTTGGGTCAAATATTACAGAAGTATAGCATTAGTTATCAAAGTTATGCAGATGATACACAACTTTATGTGTCTGTCACCAGATGACTGCAGTCCAATAGACTTATTGTGTCAGTGTTTGGAGCAAATAACCACCTGGATGAAGGAGAATTTTCTACAATTAAATGAAGACAAAACTGAGATTATTCTGTTTGGTAGCAAAGAGAAGAGGGTCAGCATTGGCAAACACCAATGTACACAAATATGTACACAAATATACTCCCCTCTAAAAGTACTGGAACAGTGAGGACAGTTTCCTTATTTTGCTGTAAAATAAAAAAAAATTTGTGTTTGACATCAAAAAATGAACATGAGACAAAATGTCTACATATCAGTTTTTATTTCCAGGTATTTCTACCTGGATCCGGAAAACTCAGGAAGTAGAATCCAGGTGAGCAGGAATATTGAAACAGATACACTTATACCAGATAAAACTGAACTGGCCTTTGTAACCAGTTTAGAACACCAGTGGTTTCCTTTTTTGCAGGACATTCCAGATTGTTGTACTGGCTATTTATTTTAAGAAATATACCCTCCCAGTAAAATGTTCGCATACACTTGCTGTGTACAAACATTTGATTGGGAGTCAAAAAAAAAAATGTCATAACATCTCCCCATCACCGGGGACCAAATTTTGAGAAAAGAGGTGTGAATACAGCTTTATATCTTAAACGAGTTTCACAATTTTCTGACTAGAATTTTATGATTTTCTTTTAGCAGATGGATTAGAAGGATGAAGCTGAATCAGAGCGGTGGGCGGTGTCATCAGAAGCAGAGAGGACCCTCTGCAGCAATCCAGCATGTTGTTAGAGAAGTTTACAGATGTTTACAGATTTTTAGATGTGCTGGGTGAGGGTGGGAGGTTCGAAAGGACACTGATGTGTGTTCTTATTTTTAATTTTCTTCAGGAACTGTTGTGTAAATTGCACTATATCACCATCACTATATCACTATATTTGTGAATGTGCATTTGACTGTATGTCAAGAGGTCCTTGGTTCCAATCTGGACACCCTCTATGTTCCTAAAGTTCCCCTTGAGAGAAATGGATTATCTTCTGGTAAAAAGTGTCCAAGGACTCCATTTTTGCTAAGGTCTGAGTCTGAGACCATACGGTCTGAGACCGTTTGCCATTTACCATTTCACTTTACTGCCATAATTTCTTCAATTTTTGTAAGGAAAAGGCAGCCTTTGTTTAAAAACAATCCATAATAAAATGGGTGCTAAAAGGAACATTTGTCTGATTTTTAGCAGGTATTGATTGTGACTAATTTTGGTTTTACCTTTAAATTCTGCTTTTATCCAAAAGTATTGAGTATTTGTTTATGATATATTTTAAATTAAAGAAAATATTTGATTTGTTGTTGTTTAAGGACATAAGGAAATAATCTTTTAATTATGTATAATTAGAAATTGTATTTTATAACATCAAAATAAAAATTTAAGTTAAAAGAATTTAACTAAATTGAATGTAACAAAATTATAGCAATTCAATTAACTACATACAAAGACCAAATGTTCTTGGAAGTAATGTAAACTATTAGGTTTATATGAAGTGAAAAAATTACATTATACCAAAGAGAAACAAATCAACTTGGAATAATGTAGTGAAAGAGTCTAAAATAAACTATAAAATTAATTTATTCTAAAGTCAGTACATGATTCAGGAATAACAAATATTTTGACTGATACTAAATCAAAATTTACAACTTGATTAAATCAGAAATATAGTTTGAGACAAACTAACAAATTTAGCTGCAACAAATTAAATTTTTTTAAGTTAGTTAAAAAATAATTTTTTCTGTGTCTGACAGGTGTTCCTCCAAACAGGCCATTTAGATGAATAAATAACACACCTCACTAAATGTTATATGCATTTTCTTATTTATATGCAGCCTGTTTTGTTTTATTTTTTACTAAATTTAAGGAACATAATAATGAATCTTTAAGATGAGAAATTTTGAACATTAGAAAGATGACACACCTCTACTCTGGGACCTCTTCTTTCATTTTAAAGAGAGAGCACAACTAGTAAATGCCAGTCAGGGCTCCACATAAATACTTTATTTATACATTTATTTATATATTAAAGACTTTCAATAGTGCCCCCTGCAGTGGGTGGTGCCCCAGGTGATGGTCCTAGGTGGCCTACGCCAAGAGCCAGCCCTGCAGTCAGGGACAGAGGTGATACGCTTCTCTTTAGAACAAACACATCAACATATCCTTGTCCTGGATGGGTGGGTGATGAGTTGTGTGTTAATGTTGGATACATGAACCATACATATATTCAGCTATTCTGATGAACAGGAGAAGAAACAAATCTACTGTTATCAGCTTTCTCTTGTGACTATTTCAAGGTTTGGTGCGATCTGACTCAAATAAATGACAGTTTAAAAGCACAGCAGGATCCACTGATTGGGTTCAGTTTTAAATTAGACTTGTGATTGTTCTCCAGTCATTTAATCACAAATAGTTTGAATAGCAATAAAAGGAACTTAATTTAACTGAAATATGAGAGGAGGAGGAAGAAGAGGGAATGATGAAAAATCATTCGCTCTGGGTGACCTGAACAGAGAAGAAGAGGCGGACAGAGGGAGGCAGTGAGAATGAGGCCAGGAATAAAAGAAGGACAATGCCTGGGGTTTTATTGACTGACTTGAAATATATATTTTTGCCCTACCCAGACAGGCATGTGCAGTGGGAGGACTGTGCATACAGAACCCATTTTAAACTGAACAGCAATATATTATTAATCCATGTCAAGTGATGGAGGCCCACATCTGACACTCCTTGCTCAGTGTGTGTGACCTTGTAAGTCAGCATGACTGGGAAAGAGTTTTATGTCTTTAAACTTTCTGTGCAACACGTCCTTTGTCTCAAACTGCAGCCTCACTGGAGACATTTGATGGTATGAAATCATGTCAGGCTGGGAGATGAACTATCACACAGAGGGAAATCTGAATAAAATGAACTCATGAATAACAAATTTCTGCTTTTTTTCCCTCCACTTCTGTTTTTCATGGCGTTACATGAAAGCTGAGAAGTGAACAAAGCTGCAGCCAGAAAAAAAAGTGTCAGAGAAGGATAATCAGATAGTGGCGGCAAATGTCTGATTGGTTTAATATTCAGCTTTAATCATTGAGAACGCTGAATTCATTATTTAGACGCTTCATTCTTTTCTTTGTGGTTACAGCTTCGGAAACACTGAACTTTGGGAAGTGTGTAATTAATGGATTGCCAGGCTGTGCTCTGGATTCACAAAGGCAGACTGTGTTTGCATGTGTGTGTATTTGTAGGAAAGGCTAATCAACGATTCATTCCAAATGTCTCGAAATGATGCTTTGCTGTGAAAATTTCATCAGCAGGAGCAGAATTCAGGTAATTTTGATGTTTCAAACATTGTGAACTGTGTATGACCAAGAAAAATTTAGCACCAAACGGTGTCAAACGCCTGAACATACCAATAATAACGATAACCACAAACTTAACCTCTTAAATTCTACCTGTAAAATCAATTCAGTAACTACCCTCTGAACCATTTTATACTTTAGTTGGATTCATTGTTGAGTGTGTGTGTTGTCAGTCTTACGCAGATGAGAAAAATTGTTTATATTTGGACTGCTTGTCCTCGAGGAGATGGTAGATGTAGAGTCTCCACCATTGTCCAAGCTGTTTATGTGTCAGTCTGCCAGCTGTTTCTCAGATGGATGCATAAGCTGCTGTACACTACAAGGACAGTCATTATGGTTATTAAGGATTCTGTGTTTTCCATTGTGTTTTTGGTCTTTGTCCCACACAGCTGCTGGTCAGTCTGAGCACAGAGGCTGGGTGAGCTGGAATATCCATTATCCTCAGCTCCTGCTATTATCCAGTGGTTATAGTCTCTGATGTGCTTCTTTCCTTCTTAATTACTGCAGCTCATCATCATTCTTTGTTTGTGATTACTGAACCAGAAAAACAGTTGTTCAGTGACAGAAAAGGCAGGAACAAGTGTCCTGAGGGGTTTTTTGAGTTATTTACAGCTTTCCAAGGATGTCTAACACTTAGAAATCGGAAAATATTTAAGCAAGATTTAAATGTTTATGCTCCGCAAACTAGATTTGTGAGAAATTAGGCCTCAAAGTTTCTTTAGGAAAAACTGACCATTTCTATTAGCTAGCATGAACCCAACAACAACCCAAAAAAAAGAAACAACCTCAAACTTGGTTGTAGGTTAGTTTTGTTCTTTAAACATAACTGAGTTGGTGTGAGTTCAACAGTGGTTTAGTGGTCAGTGTGCAACTGTCTGTAGAATAAAGCACATTTAATTCCAGATATTATTCTGGTAAAGGACAACTGGAAGTCAAAGCCAGCTCGATGGTTTTCCTGTGTTTCTAAATTCTCTACTGAGAAGAAATGTTCAAAACCATTTTTATATAGTTTCCAGAAAGAAGCCTCCCAAGTCCAAGTCGAGTTCCTGCAGCCTTTTCCATCACTTTTCTCTAAAGGAGAAATCCAGAGTTAACATGAAGGATTTATTTATTCTTTACACAGCAGGAGGAGATTTAACTGGAATTTACTTTCATTTGTTTCTATATTATTTTATGTTGGCATCAACAGATAGAAATGAATAAAACTTAAAGAACTAGAAGGAGTGCTGATGTGATTTTTTACACATTTATGGAAAAATAATGGCGAATATTTGTGATAATTTCTCTGATATAATTGTACAAAGAATTATATGGTGACATCGCATTTGTAACCTGCTACACAGGTTAATAAACTTTTACCGTTTCACAGGTAAAATATTTACAGACAGAAGCAGAAATTTTCAGCAGCTTCCTTAGAAGCTTCAAACAGCAAATTATCCAGATTTTATTGCTTCTCATATGTATCACTGTGATTTCAATGATGCACAACCAATTTATCTCAAAACTATAATTTACTCCTTTTTTGTGTAATTAGTAATAACATAATTAATACATGGGCTGTAAATCTGTAATCCTCCACAGAACAAGTATGAGATGCACTTCCATCATTAACTGTGTAGCACCACTTAGTTGAGTTGAAGCCACAACAGAACCATTTTAATTAAAAAGTTCAGTCTTTCACTAAATAGTTAAGAAACTGAAAACAGTTTCAGTCTTTAGCTGAAACTAGGTAGAAGAATAGACGACAATAATTACAAGTCCACAAGTTTGTGACCAAACACTAATCTAATCATATTGACATTTAGCTGTATAACACTGATTTAAATGTTTAAACCACAGGCTTTAAGCTTCTCCAAATGTCATCCTGCAGCCGATAAACTGACTTACATCAAAGCATATGGTGTTGAAAGATAAAAATGTCCCTGCAGCTGCTCACTGAGGGATTCACCTTCCTCTACTGAGCAGTGAGGAGCTGATGGTCCATGGTGGTGGAAGGGAGTCTGGTGATGAACTCTGTCTAGAATGAAACAACATAAAGTTTAGATTAGGATTACACAGAAATATATTCAGCTCTGCTCATGGAAATAATTACCTAGCTAAGGAAATGAATGGATTGCATTAATATACAAGGTTATTATACTTGTTTCTTCCCCTAAAAATATTTAAAAATAAAGTTTAATTATTGCTTCTTTGGTTTGATCTGTTTGTGTCTGTTCAGTTGCTGCATATTATCTCCCTGATGTTAATGTAAATGTTCATTTGGTTTGCTTCTCGATATTCAGCTTCAGATTTATTCTTTCATTTCCTGTACCGCTTAGTCCAGTGAGGGTTGCGGGGCAGCTGGAGCCAATCCCAGCAATTAACAGGCGAGAGGCAGCGTGCACAGTGGACAGGTCACCAGTCCATCGCAGCAGATTCAGATTCAGAAAAGTTTATTTTTCCCATATGGGCAGTTCATCTGCAACTTACCACAGACACCAGTCAGCATTGGAAGTGCAAGGTGTCAGACATAATCAGTGCACCGTACCCCATGAGGTTGTTGGAGGACATGAAGTCAATAAAACAATGAATACCAATACAGGCTAGGGCACCTGTTAGTGCAGATAAAATAAAGCAATCACAGAATAAATGTCATTTAAAATTGTTGCTCTCAGGGTTAGAAAGTGTGACAGCTGAAGGAATAAAAGATGTAGAACATCTATTGGTTCTCCTTAGGGGAGCATTGTAGTGCCGATTGATGGCATCAAAGTAAACTCATTGGACAACACATGGTGAGGATCACTGATGATGGTCTTTGCTGTCTTAATAACCTGAAACTCCCAGAGAGAAGACAAATTTCTTTGTCTGACTCCAATAATCTCATAACAAGTTTAAATTATGGAGATCAGGCTGTTCTTGTCCTTCAGAGTTAAACCACTGAACCAACAGATACAGGAAGATGTTAAGATGCTTTCAATTAATGAACAACAAAAGATCTTTAAAATGGTCACACTGACATTAAAAGAGGTCAGTCTCTGAATGAATATGGAGCTGCCCTGTAATTTCTAATCTTTATGCTTTTTAACTGACATTAGAAATGCTTTTTGAATTCTCTGAGACCCAGCAGTAACTGTCTGGCTTTATACTACATTTTTATGTTGACAGCAGGATTCATGAAGTTGACCATCCTCAGCGTACGTGCTCCACTTGGTTGAACTACATCAAACTGACAGTTTTGCGACACATGGTTTTGTCTGCTCAGCCAGCATGCCACCCAGCAAGCTCGCAGTGATGAGCTGTGGGCCTGTTAGCGAGTCAGACGGCCTGATGGTTAAACTGAGCTGAGAATGGACTGGACACCTCACTGGTTCCTGTCACCATCCTTCACTGCAGCGTTTTTCAGCTTTTTGGAAACTTTTTGCAACCCTGACCTCTCTTTAGAATTCTATGTGAATGAGTTTATTACTAAAGATCTGACAAACAGCTTGTTTCCTGACTCTTTGGTGAAATGAACAGAAAAATCACATTTCAATGTGCAGAGCTTTCATCTGTTCATGTTTTTGAGACCTTTCCTAAAACTGGTGAGCTGTTCCCGTTCTCTGTAATTAATTGTGTGTTGCTTTGGGTTTTGCATTTTGAGATTTTCTTTGCATCCAACTTGACTAGGTTTTGTTCTGATAAAGGCCCAGCTTATGCCTCAGCTCTGCCATCTGGAGCCAGACCAAGGACGCTCCTGGACGGAGAGATTAGCGAATAAACAGACAGATACCTGCAGTCCACAGGGCTCAGAGAGCAGAGACACAATGAAACCAACTGTAACTGCAGGAAATACAATTAACCTTAAAGGGAGGGGGAAGGGGAGGATGAATAAAAGGAAGAAGGATGAATAGAGAATAAAAGTTGAGGTGGAGATCAGTCAAAACAGAGCATGAGAGCAGAACAGCACAGGACTCTAGGGTTTAACAGTGCAAGGCTTCACTGCAGCAGATATATCATCCGTCCTTTTATTATTTTCTGTCTGCTGCTCAGGAAGACTTGGAAAAGCTCTACGCCATAACACCAGCAGCACAACAGGGTTAGTTTTGAAATATTTTTCATTGCAAACAACACTCACAGGTTGACTTTGTGATTAAAACTTTGTACTTTAGGTTTTACCCAACCATGTGTTTGTTCCTGTACAGCAGTGAAAGCTATTCTTCAAAATACCACAAGCAGTGTCATGCATGGCAGCTTGACTCTGCCGGGTGAGGCTGTGGGACTGAAAGGAAGGTTTTAGGTTGGCAGAAATGGTTGAATTTCAACAGGAGACTGTATAGGATAGTCTCTTTTAGCTGAACAATCACACAATGACTGAAACTTTTTACTATTTAGTATGGGTGCAGTAACTGAGAGGCTGTTCCAGCTGCAGACGTGCACAATTAGCAGGCTGAAGGTTCTGGTAAAGCTGGCTGTGATGTTCAGAGAAAGTTGCCTGGATCACCAAATAAATAAATAAATTGAACTGAAAATGACACAGAAAAGTAAATAAATAGGAATATCAACAAAGTAAATATCATTAAAGATGGGCTAGCTACCCATCAAAGTCCCAAATGTCCAAAGTGCTCAGGTGGAGGCTAATGCTGCTCAATGAGGTGGGCGTGGGCAGGAACCACAGCCTGATTTCATTCAGCAACTAACAGACAAGGTTTAAACACACACAAGTCTCGTTGAGTCAATGCAAAAGTCAATACACCGGAACAAAACAGTCCTCCACCAAAAAACAAAACAAATGGGAAACAGAGAACTAGAAATGTTTGAAACAGTCAAACAGGAGGTTAAGTAAAGCTTGCCCTGTCTTACCTAACAGCAAACGTACATAGTTGGCCAACCTCATTGAGAAAAAAGTCTTTCCCACTGAAGCCACTCAGTAAAATCCATTATGTTGAAGATGAGTTAAAGATCTGTGCTCAGTGCAAATCTGACCATTTAACGACTGGACTTTCCTTTAGTTTGAATTTTGTGAAACTTGTGGTTTTAATGCTGGAAAGATGTTATAGGAGCAGCCTGAAAACCTAATTCAAGTGTTAACTACCTTGTATCATAAGGACCTTTCAATACCTGCAGAGAAGACAGAGCTCCTGAACTTCATCCAGACTGACAAGCTGTCTGTTTATTGTGTGCACCTATGATCAGATACACAAGACACTGTCATCCAGGTGGTCTGGGTCAAAATGGCAAGTCTGACAGACATGTCTGGGTCTTTCTCACAGTAAGAACCTGATGACAACTACCAAAGTTGGATCTTGGGGAAGGTCTGTAGAAGGTACAGAATCCAAGAAAACTGTTCATAGCTGTACCATTTGGAAATGATACAAAACACAGTCTCGTTATTTGAGTGGAAATGTTGACAGGGATTCTTTACTTCACAGCTGTATTCTATTCTACAGTCATTTAGACGACTGTACCGGGTCTCCCTGTCTCATCTTTGACTCAGTGTTTCATAAAGGAAAATGTTCTCAACACAGTATTCCTGTTTTTTTTTTTTATATTAATATTAGTGCTGGACAACGATTAAAATTTTTAATCACGATTAATCGCATGACGTGCTGTGATTAATCGCGATTAATCGCATCGTTACGCGCAAAATGTCTCTTTCCTTTAAAAAAAGGCCTACAGCTATAAAGAGAAAATGCAGTAAGTTCTGGTTTACAAACACAACATCAGGGGTCTCCAACCTGCAACTCTGGAGCTGTAAGTGTCTCTCTGGACCTTCCACAATGTCTCTAAATACGTGGCTAAAATATATTTTTTTAAATCTATCTTTCTTGTCATTAGATTGGAAACCATGGACTTTTTTTTCCTTTCTTTTACATCATTTTCCACAAATATCTACATTCCTTAGCAGAAAGTCTGTCTATCCTCTTTTTTGTTATAAAGGTTTTATGTTTTTCTTTATTTTAAAACCTTAAAAATGGAATTAAAAATGTGGTTCTTCAAAAATAACAAACATCCTATAGTGGCTCTTCATTAAAAATATATATTAAGTTGCCTTTTAGAAAAGTCCCGTAAGATTTGCGTCTCTAAAGTAGTTTTATTTAGCTGGCTGAGGGAAAAATGGCTCTTTGGATTGGAAAGGCTGCAGACGCACTAAACACATAAACAGGTTTAGCAGCAGTTTTCTCTTTAAACAGCAACAGTTAAAATATTTCTTAATATATATTTATAAAATGCCATATTTATGAGAAAGAAGGATGAAATGTTCAGGATTTACTAACTAAAAGGTAAAAAATCTGCAGGATGAATTTAAAGCTGTGAAGCTGCTTCCTTCTAAACACAGAAGGAACAATATGTGATGAATATCAGCATCAGGTGAACAGACAGAAAGCAGGATTAGAATCTCACAGCTTCGAGATGGTGAGGAGAGAGAAATATTCACAATATGCACAATAACTTCCATCCATGCACCTTTAGTGTTTCATTATCCAGATTTCTGGCCTATAATTTCTCTAAACTTTAATTTTCAGCCTCCGCTACCGGGAGTTAAGGGGTTAACATCTCGTTTCAGGTCTGTAGATGTAACTGTAAACATGTGTGGTATCCACAGAAAGTGGATCTCAGCTACCAGCTCAGTGAAACCATTTCTATCACCAACAAACACAGTTAAGACAACATATAATTTAAAGAGCAGCTACACAAAGTCCGAAAAATATGTAAACACAAATTATGTCTCCCCATGTCCACCCCAAGGCATGAACACGAACAAACGACTCCTCTACTGAAAGCTCACATCTCACAGATTCCACAGCTGGAAGTTTCATCTCGCTATGACCAAGATTCACCGAACCAGAGGCAGAAGAAGACCCGATTTATGCTTCACGTTTGTAAATGTTAGAAAGCATGTCTTACCATTGCTGTCTTGCATAAATTAAAACCGCATTTATTAAAAAAAATAAGAATAAAAAAGTTTCCCGTCCAAAAATTACGATGTTTTGTCCATCTGCATGTATTTTGACAAAGAGAAACGTCGGTTCTTTTTTTCTTCTTCCTGTTCCAGACAGAAAACACCACTTTATTTTTTTTTTTTTTTTTTTTTTTTTTTTTTTAACTTGTCTTGTCCAGCATCGTTGCAAACAGAATGATTGTCTGGCTGCTGTCTGGTGCTGGGCAATTTTACTCTATCAAGCAGGGATTTATACTACATGTATAAAGTCCCTCTTGATGACATGAAAAACTTTATTAAATCAGACTCTTAATGCTGGACTCGACCGGAGGGGACAGAGAGAGAGAGAGATAGAAAAGAAAGTAGAGAGAAGAGGGAGGGGAGAGAGAGGGACAGAAAGGGTGTGGGGAGTGCGGGTGGGGACTTAAAACATTATACAGAAAACCATGTAATCCATACTACTTGCAACATATATAACTAAGATCATCCTGGCCAGTAGGTCATTACACAACTAGTTGATAATAGTAACAATAATAATAATCACAATAATAGTAATAATAATAATAGTAATAGTAATAATAATAAGAGTAAGAGTAATAATAATAATAAGAACAGAAATAATAAAAAAAAAGAAAAAAAAATATGATAATAGATATAAGTGAAACTGCTGTATTCAAGAACACGCGCAGAGAAACCTGTGTGGATATGCTGGAGGACTCGGCCACATGGCGACGCAAAGACTGTGTGGAGACGTTCAGGAAGGAGTGACCATGCAGAGTGATCATGCAGATGCCACCTCACTTGAACAGAGGCCAGAGTCAGGCCAGCGGTCCCGAGACCCAGGCCACCAGCCCCCCCGTAGGCTACAGATCCCGACCGGTCCACAGAGACGACCACTCGCCCGCCCAGGAAGGCAGCAGCAGGAGACCCCAGCAGGAGCCGCCCCGCGGACACAGGGCACCGGCCCCGGCAGGCCGAGGCCAGCAGTCCCCGACCCCCCCGGGCACCGGCCGCCCGGGACAGACGGGGCAGAGGGCCCGGGCCCAGGAGCGCAGGGACACCCCCCACCCCCACAGGCCAAGGGCCAGCACGCCACCCGGGGGGACCCGGCCCGCCCAGACGGCCACCGCCAGAGGCCAGCCCCACACCCCAGCGCCCAGCCGCACACCCCGAGAGCCAGTCCTGCCCCCCCCCCCAGACCAACACACACAAACACACACACTCTCCTTCCACTCCTCCATTCATCCTCCCACACATACACCATCCAACCCTTACATACTCTGTCCTCCCACACACACACACCATCCTTCCACCATCCATCCTTCCACACACACACCATCCTTCCACCATCCATCCTCCAACACACTCACCATCCTTCCACCATACACTCTCCCACACCTACCCCATCCTCCCACACACACATCATCCCTCCACCACTCATCCTCCCACACATACACCATCCTCCACCTTCACACCTCCCACACACACACACACACACACCATCCTTCCACTACCCATCCTCCCACACATACATCATTCTCCTACACATACACCGTCCTCCCTCTCCTACACCAAACATCCACCTTCACGTACCCCATCCTCCCACACACACACACACCACCCCTCCATCACCCACTCTCCCAAACATACACCACTCCCCCACACACACACCATCCTCCCTCCCATACACCATCCATCCTCCTGCACACACACCATTCTTCCACCATCCATCCTCCCACACACTCCCCCTCCCTGCACCATACATTCTCCCACACATACCCCATCCTCCCCCACATACATCATCCCTCCACCATTCATCCTCCCACACCCACACCACCCCCCCTCCCACACACCACACATCCACCTCCACACACCCCACCCTCCCACACACACACACCATCCCTCCACCACCCATCCCCCCACACACACACACACAAACAAACACCATCCCCCCACCACCATCCTCCCGCCACCCCACGCCGCGGGGGGACAGCCCCAGCCAGGAGGCGAGGAGACACGAGCCAGGCCCCCACCCCCCCCCACCCCGCCCCAGTCCCCCACTCCCCACCCCCAAAACAGCACCTTCCCCCCAGGGCCAGCAGCCAAACCCCCCGGGACAGCCCGCCCACGCCCCGGGCCAACGCGACAGGCCACCCGGCCCACCCCGCCCCCGGGCCATCCATGGAGACAGGGGCGCTTGAAGACCCCATCGCCCCTCCCTCCCCCACTAGTGAGGGAATATATTATGTGCTGTTTGCAATTAAAAAAAAGAGGGTTAAAATTGGGGGGCAGTAACTGCATTGAGGAGGGGGTGGGGCCACCTGAGCAGTCCCACCCACCTGACCTCGCATGTTCCACCCCCCAAAACGTGTTTGTATGTTGCAAATGTTATTTGTGCTCAGTGACTAAGTGGAATTAAAAGCTGGGAGGCATGCTGCCGCTCGGCGAAGCAACGGGGCCACTATGATGACCCCCCCTGCCCCGCCCAGCGCAACAAGCACACCCCCCACGGCCCTACCTGTGTATGTAGTGAAGAGTGGGGAGGGGAGGGGTCAGGAGATGTAGGTCCAGAGGGGGGTAAGCCTCCCCCCTGGAAGACGACCCGCCAGTGGCTTAGGGCGCCCCCGTCCCCCGCCGGCCCCGAAGGGCGTCACAGGCCCAGAGCAGGCACCCCAACCCAGGCACGCCACGAACCCCCCCAGGGGCCAGCCACCAGCCCAAGGGGCCACTTTCCTCTTTCTGAGTGGGAGGGGGGCGAGGCGAAGGAAGGGAACCCCAGGCCCCCGCCCCCAACACCCAGCCAGGGCGCCCCCCAGAGGACACGTCCTAACCCCCTGCAAACGCACACACTCCCTTTTTTTTTTTTTTTTTCTCCCCAGCCACTCACACACACTCTCACACACCTCTATATACCAACACCTCAATACGTGCACATACCTCCACACACACACGTCACGCACATACCTATAAACACACACACCGGTGCCCACATACACACACACTCTCATACCCCTCCATACACATACACCACTACACACACACTCACATACATACCTGCATATACACACAAGCACCTCCATACATACTCACGCCTCCACCCACTCCTTCACTCCTCCACACACACCTCGACCTCCACGTGCACACACTCATATATACATACCTTCACACACACCCACATCCCACATAGACCTCCACACACACACCCGCACACTACTCACACACACACATACACGCACACACCCAGACCTTCATACACACCCACACACACATACGGCACACACGTCCCTCTACACCCACCCACACACCAGCATACCCACAGACACACACACACACACACCCACACACAAACACACCCCCACCCAGGTTCCGGGGCTGCGACCAAGCACCAGGGCACGGACCAACCCCCGGCACGGCACATCCGGACGGGCCCAGCCCCCCCCAGCAGCGGCAGACCCCCCACCCCCAGGAGCGGGGGGAGACCCGACGCCCCAGAGCCCGGGGCCCCCACCCGGCCCACCCCGGGCCCGACCGGCCACCCGGCCAGGGGCCGACGGACACCGACCCAGGCACCCCGGCAGCCACCCCCCACCGCCACGAGGCAGCCCCACCCCGGGGCCCACCCAATGCCGCCCGCCCAGACCGGAACCCCCAGCCGACCCAGCAGCGGAGCAGCCTAGATCCCCACCCAGGAGACAACCGGAGACCTGAAGCCACCAGGGACCCCCCACCCACATCCGCCCCCATCCCAGCGAAGCCGCAATCCTCCACCTACATTAAGTGATGTAGCCAGTCACAGGGGACCAGAGGGAATGAAAGTCATCTGACTGGTTCCTGGAGGAGGCAGACATTGTCTCAATGCTGATGTGATCTAACAGGAGATTTCTAAACTGCTGGATAGACAAATTATTCTTATCTTTCCAGTTCACAAGAATAGTTTTCTTTGCGATGCATAAGACTGCGAGGACCAAGTTTATGGAGTGTATTCCTATGTTGGTGTCACCCAGGTCGCCCAGTAGGCAAAGTGTGGGGTTTGCAGGAAAACTAGTTTTAAACCATTTTGAGAGATCTTCACACACCTTAATCCAGAACCTTTGGACAGGTGTGCAGGACCACAGCGCATGGATGTAGCTATCAGAGGTGTTCTCAGAGCAGTGTGGGCAGATATCTGATGGTGAAAGGCCCATCCTGAACATCCTGTGTCCTGTATAATGAGTTCTATGGAGAATTTTGAATTGTATTAGTTGTATATTTGAATTCTGAGTCATTTTAAACGTGTTTAAACATATTTGCGACCATCTTTTCTGATCAAAGTTATTAGATAAATCATCTTCCCATTTTGAAGTCGGGAGAGATATCCTGTCTTCTAGCTTTGCAAGTAATCTATATATTTTTGATAATAATTTTGGAGTATTATGATTCAGGAATTCTGCTATTCTGACAGGAAGCTGCAAGTCTAACTGTACAGGGGTATACTTCTTACATATAATTGATTTTAGTTGGTGGTACTCTAAGAATTTATTGCTGTTGATTCCATACTGTGAGACAATTGTGTTGAAAGATACAAAGTTTCCATTTTCTATTATCTGTCCTAACTGTTGTATTCCTTTAGTCTTCCATTGAGTGAAGTTTATCATCTTTTTGTTCTGCAGGATGTCAGGGTTGTTCCAGATGGGTGTAAGTCTACATGGAAAGAGGGAAGATCTGGTTATCTTACAGAATTCCCACCAAGCCATTAAGGAAAAACGGATGTTAAGGCTTTTAAAGCACTTATATGGTTTAATGGTTGAGCTGATGAACGGCAGGTCAGAGATGACTAAGTCCTCACACAAAGCCTGCTCCACATCTAGCCACGGCTCATCCAGATAACTGGGTTTGAGCCACTTGGAGATGTACTGCAGCCTGTTAGCTATAAAGTAGTTATTAAAGTTTGGTAGGTCCAGTCCTCCTCTATCTTTAGTCTGCTGTAAGGTTTTAAGACTGATACGTGACGGCTTGTTTTTCCAAAGAAACTTGGATATGAAAGAGTCCAGAGATTTAAACCAACTGGTGGAGGGTTTAGTGGGTATCATTGAAAATAAATAATTAACTTTAGGTAGGATCATCATCTTAATGGTGGCAACTCTCCCCATTATTGAGATGGGTAAGCGCCTCCACCGTAAGAGATCATCTTCTATTGTTTTTAGTAGCTGAACATAGTTTAATTTTGTTAAATCTGATAATCTGGGGGAAATATTTATACCTAAATATCTAATGTTTCCTGTCTGTATTTTGATATTAGGGATGTTTTGTAGGTCACAGTTGATGGACATGGCTGTAGTCTTAGACCAGTTAATAGAATAATCAGATATTGATGAGAACTTATTAATAACCGTGATTGTCTGAGAGAGTGATGTTTGTGAGTTCTGAAGGAAGAGTAATACATCATCTGCATAAAGACTTATTTTATGTTCTATATTTTTGCCCTGGATTCCTTTAATTTCTATATTTTGTCTAATAGCAGCTGCTAACGGCTCTATGAAAATGGCAAAAAGTGAGGGGGAGAGTGGACAGCCCTGTCTGGTGCCTCTCTGTAAGCGGAAGCTTGGAGAAGTTTGATCGTTGGTTTTCACACATGCATTTGGGTTATTATATAATATTTTAATCCACTCTATGAAAGAAGGTCCAAACCCAAATTTGTCTAGTGTTGCAAATAGAAACTTCCAGTTTACCCTGTCGAAGGCTTTTTCTGCATCTAGAGAAATGATTGTGGATTCTAGATTATGTAAAGTAGAGTAATCAATGAGGTTAATTAGTCTACGTGTGTTAGTAGATGAATGTCGACCTTTTATAAAACCTGTCTGGTCCGGATGTATTATAAGAGGGGTTATTTTTTCTATCCTTCTGGCAAGAGCTTTACTGATTATTTTCAGGTCTACATTTATTAAAGATATGGGACGGTAACTGGATGGAAGTGTGGGGTCTTTGCCTGGTTTTAGCAATAGTGTTATATTAGCTAAGTTCATATTTTGCGGTATTTTTTGTTTTTCCTGTATTTCTAACAACATATTATAAAATGTAGGAGCTAGCGTTGTCCAGAATTCCTTGTAAAATTCTGCTGAGTAACCATCTGGACCCGGGGCTTTATTGTTGGGCATATGTTGGAGAGCTTCGTGGAGTTCATCTACAGTAATAGGTGCATCTAAATTTATTTTATTTTCATTTTTTAGTTTTGGTAGATTAATGTTGTTTAAAAATTGTTCAATATGTTCATCTGTTGGATTAATCTGTGATTCATATAATGTTTTATAGAAGCTTCTAAACGTGTCATTTATCTTGTCTGGGTCATGGCTGATGTTTCCGTCTTGATCTTTAACAGAGGAGATTGTTGTTTTCTCCTTGTTTGTTTTTAGTTGATTTGCTAAAAACTTTCCAGATTTGTTACTGTGTTCAAAGTTCTCCAAGCGAAGTCTTTGCACTAAAAACTGTGTTTTTTTATCTATAATTTCTTTAAGCTGCAATTTAGTTTTCCTTATATTATTCATTGTGTGCTCTTCGGGGGAAATGCGGTAAGCCTCCTCCAATGATTTAATCCTGAGTTCTAATTCTAAAACTCTTGCTGTTTCCTTCTTCTTCTTATGTGAGGAGAAGGAAATTATTTTCCCTCGCATTACTGCTTTTCCTGCTTCCCATAGGAGACACGCTGAAGTTTCAGGCATGTCATTTTTTTCTATATAAATTGACCATTCTTTTTTAAAATAATCAATGAACTCAGGATCTTTCAATAAAGAGGTGTTGAATCTCCAGCTTTTACCAATCGGTTTATTATTTTTGTTTCTCAGAGTGAATGAAACTGGTGCGTGATCGCTAATGCTGATTGGATGTATCTGAGTCTCTGAAATGTCGCCCATTAGTGAGTTACTATTTAATATATAATCTATTCTAGAGAAGGAGTGGTGAACTGAAGAGAAGAAGGTGTATTCTCTTAGTTTAGGATGGTGAGAGCGCCAAGCATCGCAAAGACCAAAATCCTTCATGTACTGTTTGATAGTTTCTGACGACTGCCAGACTCGATGACTACCTGATGTGCTGCAGCGATCTTGTTCAGTCAAGACTACATTAAAATCACCAGCTAGCACTATTCTGTTATCTGAATAATTCTGGAGTGTAGCAAACAGGGAGTGGAAAAAGGAGGGATCATCTGCATTGGGGCCGTACACATTGGTAATACATAATTTGATATTACAAATAGATAATAAAGTTATCAGAAATCTGCCTTCCGGATCCGCTACTGTGCTATCTATGTCAAAATTTAGTCTCTTATTAATAAGAGTAGCTACTCCTCTTTGCCTAGAATTGTAACAAGCTGAGTAAACATGAGGAAACTGAGCTGTTTGAAGAAGGTCTATGGTTGAGTTTGTTAAATGAGTCTCTTGTAGTAAGACAATGTCAGCCTGCAGCTCCTGTAATTTATTAAAGATCTTCAACCTCTTCTCCCTGGAACCGGCTCCATGTACATTCCAACAGACGATTTTTAACATGGTTATTGTGAACGGTTTAATGCTTCATGCGTGTTACTGACGCGTGTGTCTTTGTGCGCCCCTCTTGCGTGTTCGCGCGTGTTTGCATGCAGCCTGATTGCGCGCGTTTGTCCGTATGTTAAATGTCCGTATATGTACCTTAATGCGTGTTCTCTCATACATAAAACGCGAGTGTTTATATTTATCATGTATGGTGCGGCTGTGCGTCCTGACGGTTTTTCGACCGGCCGCGTGCGCTGCTGATATTACGAGCTGGATTACAATTAACAGTGAAAGCGTGAAAGATAGTGAAAAGTGAGAAAAGTATTTGTGTGAAATATAAAAACAAAACAGAAAAAATACATCGATCTAGATGTAGAGGCTGTGGTGAGACGAGCAGTGTGTTCTACTGTCAGTGATCTATAATGGCGAGTTAAGAGTGATCATTTGGAGAGATTGACATACAGCACCTGGGATCAGAAGAGCCACGGAGTGACGTCCGGGTCGCGGTACAGTTGTCCATTAATAAACAGTTTATCCACCGCGATGACAGCGCGAGCGCCATTAGCCATAGATTTCCTTCTGATGGGAAACAGGACTCTCCGTCGGTCCAGAATCTCTCTCGGATATTGGTCGTTTACTCCGAAGTTGGTCCCCTTCAGTTCGCGGCCCTGGTTCTTCACCTGCTCCTTCTGTTTGAAGCTGACGAACTTCGCTACGATGGGTCTTGGTCTGCTGGACCTGGGTTTCCTCCCGCCGAGCCGATGGACTCTGTGAAAGGAGATGTTTTTCACCGTTTCCTCCGGGAGCTTCAGGTGGGTTTTGATGAAGTTTTTCACCGTGGTCTCGGGGTCCTCCTCCGTCTGCTCTGGAATCCCTGCAAATACCAGGTTCTCTCTCATGCTCCGCGCCTGCAGATCGATCACCGTTTCCTTAATCTTCTTATTTTCATCTGAGAGACGGGTCAAGCCCTCGGTGAGGGATTTTACCGTCTCTCTGAGACCGGCATTTTCTGCAGCCAGACTTTCCACCTGCTTCTGGCTGAATTCTAATGATTCACGTAGCGCCTGGAACTCTTTGTGGAGAATTTCTACCAGACTCAAACGCGCATCAAAACTACTGAGTTTCTTATCTATGGAGATCAGAACATCTGTTGAGTCGTTCCCCGGTGGTGAAATAGCTCCAGGTGAATCCTCATTTCGCTGTCTCTTGGATTTAGATGAGGTGGAGGGGGTGGAGGTGTTGTTTGGTTTCCCCATGACGATTCTGTCGTAACAACGATCTATAAAATCTGTCAGGCTGGCCAAATCCTCCCCGCTGTGCTCCAGAGTGTACCTTTTAAAGACACTATAGTCCTACTTTAAAGAATATTTTTTGATTAAGTTGGCACAAAATACAATCGAATGAAAGTAGAAATGTTTGGGCGCGCCTAGTTTGAATCTGCCGTCTCCCCCGGAACTACGTCACCTACAGCATTAGCGTCACTTACCTGCCACCAGCGACACCTACCTGCCTCTCCCCACCTCTTTATTTTAATAAACCCACTCTCTCCCGATCACGTCAGACGCACCGCTGCAGCAGGGAAGGGAGACATGGACGCCATGTTTCTGTCATCAAAGCCAGCGGCCAGAAAAAAAAAAAAAAAAAAAAAAATTAACGCACGATTAACACGTTAACGTGCCCAGCACTAATTAATATAAATGATGGAAGGAGACTGTTAGCTTACTTTGATTAAGGTAATAAGATCATTATATAACTTAAATCAAAGTAACTCATCTGTAACTGGAGTAGGGACTGTGTCATTGTGGTTCTAAAACGGTAAGGTAAAAAAGTGAAACCTCTTTTAAAGAATTCATTAACTTGGTGTTTCCTAAATGAAAATAACTGCATTAATTATTTAGTGTTGTGAGTTTATTAATTTAATATGTTTAGTTATGAATGACGGATGTGATCCATTTATTTCATCACCGTGACAGCAACATTGTTTGTTGTGTGTCTTGAGTTGTATAAACAATGGCCACTTCATTTATTGCTTTTTGTGGTTGTTAACAGAGCAATGAGATATTTCTAATTATATCAGCTGCATTACTGTTACATCCAGCTTCATTGGTTGAATTATGTTTTTCTTCCATCATGATTTTCCATTTCCTTTTTTATTTTGTGCGCTGTCTTCTCTTATTTCAAGTATCTTCTTCCTATAATCAGCATCTGCCCTGCCTAAATCGCTCCTCCTGTGTCTCAGTGTTTTCACCCTGTATGAGTACCTACTTCCATGATCGTCTGTCCAGTGTGCCAGGATTTTCTTCCCTGTCAATTCTAGTGTTATGGCACTGCATGTCTCATGTCATTAGTCTTCTGCCTAGCCCCCTGTCTTTGCCTAAGATATCTTTGCCTGTTTTACTACATGGGTTAGCTATTTTTGGTCTCTTTTAAAGGACACTGATTTTATGCTTTTGGTATGGAGTTTGCATTTGAGTCCTACCTTTCTGGTTCAGTTTTGTGACACATACAGTAGTAGCATAATGTTTTTGGAAGCAACCCTGTTTTGATTGCTCTACTGTGCACTGAACTTCCCAGAGAAACCCCTGTGTAAGTCAAGCCCTGAGGGTATAAGTACCTTTTAGTGGTCATTGATCATTTGCTGTATGCTTTTCAGCTGTGTTTGATGTCAGTTATGTCATTCCTGAGTCTAAAGAATCAGAAGAGCTAAGCTTGTGGTTTCACAATACAAAAATCTGACCCTGGCTGAATGACAGCACCCATGCTGACAGACAACTCCAGGTATCTTTTCAATTGTTAATGGACTGCTGGGATCATTAACAAATAACTGTGAAAGATGCTAAGAGAAAACTCCCATCAGATATTATTCTGTTAAACTACCACAAGCCCCGTGTTTTATTTAAGACTTTTAACTATTTTCTTAAAGCCCCACCCTTTATGAAAGCCTCCCCTGCTGTATTTGAAAACTTTTTTCATTATTTTAGTGACAAAGTCAATGTCACCAGGGCTCAGATCTCACCGCCTGGTTTTGATCCTTCAGTTCCTGTCACTTGCTCTACTGTCTTTGATCAAATTGAGCCTGTGACTGTGCTTTTTAGAGGAGATTGTTGTTTTTTTTAAGCCCTCAGGTTCTTTAAATGATGCATCCCTCCAAGACTTTCCAACTTCTTGTCCATCTGTCCATCTTTTCTTACAGTCCTTAATGGCAGTTTGGCTTCTGGTATAGTCCCGTGAAATTTTAAACACGTGGCAGTTCAACCACTGATCCAACAACCTAATCTAGCTCTCTCATTGTGTAAAAATTACAGGCCCATTTCCAAACTGCAGTAAGTACTGGAAATGATAGTTTATACACAAAGATTGACCTTTCTGAAGGAGCACAGTAATCTAGAGATGTTTCAGCATGGTTTTAAAACTCTACAGAATCAACTGTTCTGAGAGGATTTAATGAAATTTTATTAGCTACTGACTCTGGGGACTGTGTTGTTCTTTTACTTCTTGATTTATATGCAGATACTGTAGATCACGAAATTTTGATAGATTGTCTTGAGCACTGGGTGGGCATTAGAGGCACAGCTCTACAATGGTTTAGATCATACCTTGCTGATAGGACATTTTGTGTTTTGGTGATGCTGTATCCTCTTCTGTCTTTTCTTAAATGGGGTCCCACAAGGTTCAGTTTTAAGTCCTCTAGTCTTTGCTCTATACCTGCTCCTTCTAGGTTCCATACTTAGGAAACACAGTATTTCATTTCACTGTTATGCAGATGATAGTCAGATTTATATGCCTCTAAATACACAACAACCTATACTCTGTCAGACCACTGCTTCAATGTCTTCATGACATAAAGCTCTACCATTTACCCCTACCCCTCTGTCCTAAAAGAAATTGGGACATCCTACCCCTACACATGAGTGTGCAACACGGAGGGGTAGGGCTAAGTGATAGGACCAAGGGGTGAAATGGGATTCAGCCAAAGAATTTGTGAGTTTACCTGACTCCATCTTACCCCAATGAACACTGTCTAAGCCACATGTCAACTACACATGTTTTTTTCAAAATGATCTGTCTTCATGTTATGTTGAGTCACCTGCTGTGCATCCAGACACTTTCGCTTCAGCATTTTCAGATGATGAAACTACCTAAAAATGGTGAGGCTGAGATAGCTCTGTTACAGCGAATCAAGTGAATCAAGAGATCCCATCCCTGCTGGTGTTAACTGCCCTGAATTCCAGCTCATGTTTAAAGAGATGAGTCAATTCTAAATGAGAGACAGTCTGTTGTATTGATAAAGACATTGTGACAAAAAACAGTCTACCAGCTTGTTCTACCCAAAGCCTTGAGAAACCCCATGCTTTAAAGCTTACATTATGAAATGGGCCATTTAGAAGCCAAAAGGACTCTTGAGCTAACCAGATCTCACTTTTATTGGCCAAAACTGTCTCTCAATGTTGAGTCCAAGATCAAAAGCTAAGGTGCATTGAAAGAAAAAAAGCCGACCTGACAATGTCACTGTAACGTGTGGCGGCGGAGGAGAGGACCCAAGTGCAGGCAGCTCAGGCAGGAGGCAGGATTGGTGCAGGTAAAATGGTTTACTCTCAAAAATGCAGGACAGGGAATCACACATGACAGGGAGTATACCACATAATGATCTAACAAGGAGTAGCTGAAAACCAAGGGCATATTTACATGGAGGGAGCAATGAGAAACAGGTGAAGTGGATGAATTAGACCAGGTGTTCTAACGAGCCAGAAAGGATATAAACCAAAATCATAACTAAAACTCATACATGATATACACAAACACAGCCCATGATCATGACAGCCACACCATTTGTCAACTACAGACCAGTCGGCCGATGGAACTTTTCTGTAGGGATTTTTTATCCATTGAACCCGACAGTCACAACTTCAAAGACATTCTGGTCAAAATCAACCACTTTACGAAATATGCAACTCCCATTTTGACTCAAGAGCAAAAAGCTGTAGCCAAATGCCTTTGGGAGCAGTTCTTTATCCATTACAGATTCCCTGAGCGTCTTCACAGTGACCAAGGCTGCAACTTTAAATCACAGGTCAGCAAATAGTTGTGTGCCTTGGTCGGTAAGAAAGTGGACACAAGCCCCTACCATCCCCGCGGAAATCCTGTGGGTATAACCATAATTGCTCAGTATGTTGGGTACACTCAAGGAAAAAGAAACAACTAGGTGGTGCGAATATGTGACCCCTCACTCATGCACGAGGAGTGACGTCACCACTTTTTTACCCTACGAGTTAATTTTTGTGTGCCAACCCTAGGCTACCCATAGACATTGCGTTTGGTCTACCAGTTAAAAAAGGTCCAGGCATGTCACACTCATGTTAGCTATGTTATCATCCGCTAATGCGAAGAAAATCACTGACAAGAAATGCAGATTTGACATGGGAGTAAGGGAGTCCTAGTGCGCACTCTGTTTTTGCTGGCTGGGAGTCCACCATTTGTCATCCAAAAGAAATCTGGAGATATGACTGTATATACAGTTCTGAGGGTCAGGAAGGACCCTTGCGCACACTCCATGATTTATTGCTCCCTTGTAGATTTCTAGAGGATGAAGAAATGACAAAACCAAAAGCAAGCCTCAAAACCCAAAACAAGGCAAACTTCCATCTCTCCAGAGGTATAGGAAGATCCAAACATGCCCATGCACCTCCTGCTGCTGAAAGCAGTTAATCTAATCTAAATAGGTGCAGTTCCAAAACACTTACAAACCCAACCCCCCCATGACAAAAACTTACCTCCCGAAATCCTGGATCAAACTGTGGTAAAACAAAGGGTGTGTTGCAAAGAGAAACATTTGTTTGGATGTGACACAGAATGAACTAGAACCTGAAAATGGGAAAGAAAATTAAACTACTGAAATGGAACATGACATAACAGAAAATTCCCCTTAAGACAAAACTGGAGAGAGAGTTAAACAGTCTAAAGAAATTTAACGGAGACTGTTTACTGAGATAGACAACACTAAACAAGATGCTGGTTCCTCTGATCTACCTGGTCTTGATACCCCTGACAGTAAGACTGCAGACTAAATACGCAGGTTTGAATGGTCAAGAAAGCCACCTGCAAAGTTTACATGCCCAAGGCTTGGCAAACCCCTGATTTCATTTGCACAAACTAAAATTGATGGGTTTAATAAAGCTTTAGGGGAAACTTTTGAAGGTGCCCCTCTTGAAAGAACATGAAGGGACTCATGTAAATTTAGAGGGGGATGATGTAACCCACATGGAAATGGCTTAACTAATAGTTTGTATTCACATCTGATCATTATTTCTTTTCATTTTATAAGTACTGTTGGTTTTATTAAAAAAATAAATAAAACGAAATTTGATTTTGTGTGAAACCGGAAGTAGTGTGCTAAAACATTAGCAGTAGCGTAGCATCACTTAGGTGCAGACTGAGCCCTGCCAACATTTCTCTAGTAGTAGCTGAAAACAAGAGATAATAAGGAAAACTTGGTCATTTTTGCACTGAAACTAAGAAATTGTGTAAACTGATTAAAATTCCTATTGTGAAGTTGAAGGGCACCCAAAAGAAACACTTCGATTGTCCTAGCATCTCCTGTAGAAAACTCTTTGGTAAGCTAGTTTTCATGTTTCCAAATGTGTGGAAACACCACGAGATAACCATGCTATCTTCAATTAAGGGTATCGCATTCATTTTATGTTTTTGAACAAAACTGAAAAAGCATTTATTTGATGGTTTGAGACGAAAACTTTTATTAATTTGTTCCGTATCACTAAAATAAGCACATTGTGAGACTTTTTCCATCGTCGTGTTCTTGGCTGAAGCAGCAGCTTCATGATCAGTGCACAAAAGAAATTTAAGCAGCACATTTTCATCTTCCATTTTCGTCTTGGTGCAGTGTAGTGAATATGTTGGATAAACACATTCCAGCGAACAGTGGACCTTTCTGTAAACTTTTCCAGATGATGATGTGCAGATGATGTGCTTCTGGCTGACTGTGGTTTGGATATGAAAGACAGTTTGGGCTTTATGTGAGCAGATGGCTGCATTTACAGTGTGTCAGCTCGGTGATCGGAATGATGAGAGAACAGGTGCTGTGGTACACCTTGAAATTAATGTAGACTAGGTTAGTGGCTGCAGATGCAAAAAGTGCATGATTTAAAGTGCAGCGGTACTGATCTCGATGAAACTCCAAAGAGCAGATGATAACATCCCTTTTCTCCACCAGGTTTCTATGTTTGCTGTTCTCTAAATATGAATCCCAGTGTTGTTCTGTGTTATAGTCCAAACTTACAGAAATGTTTATATATATATATATATATATATATATATATATATATATATATATGTTAAACATTAGCCATAGATTTAATTTTTGAAGAGCTGCTATGTTATATTTTAGTTTTTATTAATTTATCTATTTATTTAATTAATTATTAATTTTTTAATTACTTTTGGGTGTAAGTAACTAACAAAGTAGCTGAATTACTTCTATTCCAAAAGGGCAGAATTAAAGCATACAAGTCAGATTAGAGGCTTATAATTATTTCATGGCAGGATTCAGCTGTGGAAAGTACCTCAAACAAAGTATTTCCTACTACTATTTCATTCTACAAAGTAGTATGTTAAAGCTGAGAAAAAAAAAAACAAACAAAAAACAGCAGAGACACATAACGTTAATACGATGTTAAAAAAGATAGGGATGTCTTGATGATTTATTTAGGAATTAACGGTACTAACATTTACTGTGAGAAAACATTGCTGTTTTAAGTTTATTGAAATCACAGAGGAAAATTCATGTCCAACTTTTCATCAACACTGAAAACTGCCGTCACCGTGGTGATCCGCGGTGAAGGATGAATTTGTTCAATATCCAACTAATTTCACGGTGGTTGCACATTGTGAGAATTTATTTTTATTTTTTTTAATTTGCTGCTTCACATAAAACATGACCTACATATTAATTTATTATTTGACTTTCCTCCTGATTACACGTGAAAGTTTTTGATTCCATTTGTTGTTGCATGAACAAGAGTTTTTGTTCACGAGTTAACCGAATGAACAAGACCATTTTTACAAACTTTAATGTAATTTGTCCTCTTCTCTTGTTTGCTTTCTGTCATCTGGGGACAACAGGTTGTGACACTTTTACCTAAAGGAAGATTAGGCTAAATTACATGTCCGTTAACAACAGACTAACAGGAAGTCCCTAGGCATCGCCAGACCTCATGTACCAGGGCATATGTCGTGGGTAAATGAGCTCTGTGTCCCAGTATAATCTCAGGAATTAATCATCCAGCAATGAAGAATAAGATCAAATAACAATAGGACAGAAGACAGTTCTCTTAGACTAATGTGTGAATTCAAGTTATGCAGTTTAATGGAAATAAAAGCTCCATTTTGCACTGAATTTTCCATTTACAATAATTATAGATGTTCTCTGAAGCCCCTCTCTCCCCTTAAAAATAATTCACAATGGTTTAGTCCGTTTCAACTAAGTTACTTATCCTGCCAGGTGCCTATTGAGTGATCAGACGGTTACAGGAGGCAGGAAAAAATTAATTTCTTTCCCCATAAGGGAAAATCTGGATACCAAAAAACAACAAAAGGAGAGAAAATGAAGAGAGAAGCAACTACTTCCTGACTTCTTTGAGAAAAGTGGTGAGACGCTTACCTGGACTAGTACAGTCTGAGCTGATATCAGCAGGACTCATCTAAAGACAACCCTGACAAATTATGACCAGAAATTCATCAAATTTATTACTGCTAATAATTTCATTTTGAGACATTGCGTTAAAAACATTTTGGCTTTGGGTCGATATTTTATCATTTTCCCAGTAATCAACCAGGACAGATTTAGTATTAATGGATTCCTTGGAATGTCAGGATTGTAAAGATGCCACTGTCATCACGCCACCTGAAAAACTGAAGGTAACAAACCTAAAAAAACATCATGCTAACTCCAAGTGATCTTGGGTTTAAAATATAAAATGAAAGGGAAGAATATTCCAACTTTGAGGCAAAATCAAAGGATGAATACGGCAGAGTCTGATTATTATGACCTACTGTTGGTGCATATGAGTCAAATTTAATGTCTAATGATATATTACATTATCTTTAAAAAGGGCTATTTGTGCCCCTGTCCAGCAATGCTCCTGGTGAAGTGTCTGGTCCCGGTTTAAATTTTGTTGTACATTGTTCTAATTGTCTTAAGAAAAAGGGTGTTTTATCACCCACTCTTTTCCCGGAGAGAAGGTTCCACACGTGCACTTTTCCTGCTTTTTTTATTTTTTTAAACTTTTCCTGCATTTTGTTTAAACATGTGTGCTTTAGTGGCTTGCTGGTCGTCTCCGTGTTTGTACAGCAGCTGCTTCTTCCTTCTTCTCTCATGTTGTTCCGTGACTCATGACAGCTGTCGGTGATCAGCTTTTCTCTCTTGTTGCGTTTGTTTATCAATCAACTGGGAAGGAGGAAACTAGCTGTTCATGGTTCACACCGTCACATATTTACCCCAAAGTATTGTTTTTGTCAAGACCCTCTCTAACAAAGTAGTTGGCTGGCGGTAGACAGGGTTTGTACTTAGAACAAGTTAGAAAAATTTTGATGGGGGACCTGGCAGGAACACTGACCAGAAAAAGGGGCGAACAAATGAAACCTTTTTTTAGGTCTAGATTTTATGAAATATTGAACTGATTGTTGCAACTAAAGTGATCATCTAATGTATAAAAGAAAAAAAGTGAAGAAAAACTTGTAAAACATATAACTCTTCCCTCACCCATCCTACCTTCCCCCCGGATAGGCTGGGTGGCTGTTCATCTCAAGCTCAGCTCCTCTACCAGAGATAAGCGGATAATTCTGTTCCACGACTGGCATGGTTTGGCTCAGGGTCAATGACACAATTCCGATCACTCTGGAACACCACACTTGCTAGGAAACCCAGTGCGGTCAGCACCTGTACGGGCACAGGCAGTGCATGGCTCGTCACTGTGTTTCACTCCAAGGCCAACTGCAGCTCTGTACAAATCCTGTCATAGGACTCTGGACTTCTGTTTCTTCCCTTTCCTCCCCCCATGTGTTATGTTTTGTGTATGTGTGTGTGTGTGGCTGTTTCCTCTGACAGGTTTCTAAGCCAGAGCTGCCATTCATCTACTCATCACACCAGCAGTATAAATAGCACAGTCCTTCCTTCACTCAACCCCATATTGTTGACCTAACAACATGTGATGTCTGGTCTACTGTATTTTTGGAGAGAATGCCTCCTGGACGCCTCCCTAGAGAGGTGCTCCATGCATTTCCCGCCAGGAGGAGACCTCAGGAAAGACCCAACATGCTGGAGGGAATATATTTCGTAGCTGGCCTAGGAACACCTTGGGATTCCCCTGGACAAGCTGGACGAAGTGGCCGGGAGGAGGGAACTCTAGATGGATGGATGGATGGATGGATGGATGGATAAACAAACCAAATAAAGTTAAAACATGTCATGGAGTTCATCGTCTCTGAGATACATACTGGGGATTAGTTCTGGACTTTTCCCTGATTATTATCAAGGAGAAGTTGACACAGATCACTGACACATTTCATTCAAGAGTTTGTTCCAACAAGAGAAACAATAACCTGTATATCAAATGTAACCGTTCTGATTCTTTCTGGCCACAGAGCTCACTCACACCAGTCAGAAAATCAAGAACTTGATTGCAATCTCTCCCTAAGAATAACTTCACTTTGCTCACAGAGTCAGCTTCAGTCAGAACGGCCCTGATCCCTACAGTCACACCAGAGATTCCTGATTGGTTCTCTCTGATTCTAAGCAGACTGAAAGCTCTGAAAGAAAGGATGAAAAGTGGTAGCAGGAAGTCATTATTAAGTCCAAAAAAGAAAAGATATGAAAACATCAAACCCTTAACAACATGGATATAATGATATAAATTGTGTGGGAAAGATCAGTTCATCTTTACTCATTCGAAACTAGGCCACCGCAACCTCAATGACACTCTGTTCTTAAACATCCACATAGTTTACAGAATCTTTGTCATCTAACACAAACAGAGGAGGATGTGCTCCTCTGCTTGTCTGATGTTTTGTTTGACGGCACCACCACGACTTGTGTTTATTTTGTTTTGCAGGCACTGAGAGCTCATCAGTGGCATGAGCTGAACCTGGGCCCAGTGTGCTCTTCCTACTTAAGACCTCCACCTGCCTGTTGTCAGTGTGTCTCCTGGCCTAGGCTGGGAGATCACCTCTGTACTGACAGGTCAGCATGTTATTCATTTATTTTTTTCTCATTCATCCAGTAACAGCTTACATTCCTGACACTGGCATGTTCACATTTTACCCTGGTTATTTTTATACTAGAGCACTACCTTGTGCCTGCCTTCCTCTTTCGTTGTAGTTGTTCAGCCAAGCTGTAACATTTGCTAATAAGAACAAACACGGTGACCTTTATTTTCTTGTGAGCCATGCTCTATGGGGAACAATTTCATTGTTTCTGGAAGAAATCATGTCCATAAAATGGCAGCTCTGCTATCTGCTGTAAAACATCAAAGAAGACGAGAGAAAGGGGAAAAGCTCAGAAGTGGAATCCAATTAGATTAAACCTGAGCTAATTAAATCTCAGCCTCCACTTTAAATCCTTCTCAACTACCATCATAGACTTAGCCAACGACACAGAGTGTATTGTAAATTCATAACTCATTAGAGGAACAGGACAATCCCTCACTGAGAAATATTCAGTCATTCTTCAGATTTCAGCCTCTCGTTCCCCGGAGTAAAACCACATACCACCCGAAGATCAAGTAACAGCTTTCCAGACTTTTTACATCGCTTGTTTATTTTGCAGTCAGTTCTTTCAGTGATTAAATGTTATATAATCTGAGTCAACAAAAACTGTACTCATGTTAGAGAAGCATTACTTCAACATAACATTACTGAGATGGGAGTAAAAAGTAAAAAGAAAAAGACTCAGAAAAAATACTGAAGTACTGAGTGACTATTTAATTGTAATGTCTGATTTCAGTATAGAAACGATTGTAAAAAGAGAACAAAATAAAATGAATTAATGAATGAATGAATGAATGAATGAATGAGTGAATGAATGAATGAATGAATGAATGAATGAATGAATGAATGAATGAATGAAATGCAGTCACAGTCACCAGTCACAGCAACAACAAAAATGATTTAATTTCAATATGCTCAAAGTAGGAAGTAGGAATAAAACTAACTTATGCTGAGCTTACATCAGAAGACTTTGAAAAGAATATATATATACATGTGTGTGTGTGTGCTACATAGGATATAGAATTGTAAGTGTGTTTATGTAAAGATGTATATAGAACATAACAGTGGAAGTTTTATGTGTATGTTTTTGTATGTTTTTAAATCTGGTGTGCGTAAAAAATAATATATGCTGGTCATGTTAATATGTTATTATCGCATTATTATCACGTAAATGCATTAATTAACTCCGTTAATTTTTTAAATGCACATTAATGCAGTTTATTCTCTTGTTTTTTCTTCCAAAAAATTTGCTTACTGGTTCTAAAGACAGATAAACAACATGCAGAGGCTGCAATCCATGCCTCTTCCTCCATTTCAGGTCCTGCTGCAGCATCTCCTGTAATCAGGAGAAGGCAGGTTTATTAAAATTAAGAGACATTTTTTTCTATGGCACATAAAATTGTCTGGTCAAAACCTATTTAAGTGGGCCAAAAAATGTGATGTTTGGACAGGAAATAGCTCCCAAAAGACAATGAGAAACACTTTTTTTTTTTAACTAAATGTGGTTTTATCCCGGTGGACATAAATTTTGAGATTGACAGCAAAGGTAAGACATTTATAGCTATGTTTTACAAACATGAAGTATAAAGCGGGCCTTCTTTTGCCTCTGGTTCAGTGAATCCTGGTCATAGCGAGCTGAAACAGTTTTGGAATCTGTGAGATGTGAGCTTTCAGTAGGAGTCGTTTGTCCATGTTCATGCCATCGGGTGGACATAATTTACATATTTTTCAGAATTTGTGAACCTGGTCTGTCAATTGTTTGTTTCATAACTGTGTTTGGTGGTCATAGAAATGGTTTTACTGAGCTGTTAGCTGAGATTCTGGACTTTCTGTGGATAACACACATGTTTAAAACTGGATGTTAACCCCTTAATGCCCGGTGGCAGAGGGTGCAGGTGCAAGAGGCTAAGCTAAAAAGTCAAGCTAAGAATGCAAAGTTAGAGGTGCATGGATGGAAGTTATTGTGCATATTGTGAATATTTCTCTCTCCTCACCATCTGTGCGATTCTAATCCTGCTTTCTGTCTGTTCAGCTTATGCTGATATTCATCACATATTTTTCCTTCTGTGTTTAGAAAGAAGCAGCTTCACAGCTTTTAATTAATCCTGGTGACTTTTTACCTTTTAGTTAGTAAATCCTGAAAATGTCATCCTTCTTTGTTATAAACAGGGCCGGCCTTGGGCATAGGCAGTCGCTTAGGGTACGTATCTGTTGGAAGGGGCGCCAAATTGTCGTCAAAAAACAAAAAAGAAATTTTTCTTTCTTTTCTTTTTTGTTTCAACCTCCTTTGATTTCCATTCAATTTCCTTGTAAATAATAACTAGGCCAAACAAATTATAACATTTAAAAGAAACTACAATATTCTGTGATGACATCCCCTCGCCTGGAGGAGAAGGAGCTGAGCCAAAAGGCAAAGCTCTCGCTTTACTGGTCGATCTATGTTCCTACCCCCACCTATGGTCACGAGCTGTGGGTAGTAACAGAAAGATTTACTGCCAAAATCTTCTACGGACCCATTCAACCCAGTTTCAAAATGACAAATAACTCCAACTTGTGAAATCAATCCTCTCAACTGTAACTTTTTAAACATCGCACACAGACACAGCGTCTTCACTGGTGATCTTGGGGTCCTCAGGCAGCACTACATTAAAACCAGAGATGTATCTCTGCTGGAAATCATTGCATGGACTCAGGAAGACTTTCAGAAATCACTCTCTATGAACACAGATCACCATGGTAGCCACAAATGCAGGTTAAAGCTCTATCGTGCAAAGAAGAAGCCATATGCAAAATAGATCCAGAAACACTTCTCTGGACCAAAATGGTCTGAAGCAAAATGGAAAACTATAAAATCAACATTTATACACAGAAACTTAATTCTGTTGGAAATGGGGTTGTTATAATGATAATGAGAGATTGATAAATGATAAAGTGAGATTTGTATAATAAATAATGTATACTGGCTGAGTCCTGTCCTTTGATAAAGCCTAAGTTGAAATAATAACATATAACATACTTTTTTCACTAAAACAGGGACAATCTGTGGACATTAATCACAATGGCTCTGAATGTTCAAAGCCTTGGGGATCCTCTGTGCTCTTTGGGGGCCCAGACCCCAGGTTGGGAACCACTGCTTTTACACAACGTTATTCCATGGATGATCTCAGCTCTCCAGATTCAGCCCCCTGGCTGTATCACAAAGAGATAGAAGATGTGAGGAAGCATCAGTTAAAAGCACCCGTGTAGACAAAGCAGATCTTATGCTGGCTTTTTATTTGACTAAATCATAGGCGAGACCATTTTACATTCTGTTTCATTAAGATTCTCAGCAAGCCTTGACACTGTGCCCACATGTAGCCTCCCCACAGCGCTGGTAACTGATAAGTTTAAGAATGTATTTGATTTCTAAATCTTTTTGAACAGCCAGTGGTACAAACATTCCATGCAGTCATTTGTAATTCATCTCACCTTCATTAAACAGCTACTCCTGCCTGAGCTCCACAGCTCTAATAACGGCACCTGGAAGCGTCTGAAAGCCTCAGACATAAAAACTACTGTACAACACGTGCATATGTGCACTGAAAGAAGAGGACTTCACTTTAAACGTTTTCCAAAATCTGCCTGGGAGGGATTTTGACTCCAGTTGACCCCTGATGAGATGTCATTCCCTCAGCATCATATGAGGCAACTGTCTTCAGATTCAAGATTCAAAGTGTTTACTGTCATTTGCCCAGTAAGGAAACAAGTTTCCCTGAACAATTAAATTCTTACTTTCCCATCCACACTAAATGCCATAAAAGATTAGAAATGGAAGAAAGCAGCTTAAAAACTAGATAGGAGATAAAGATAAAGATAAAAAAAAACTCTGAGTAAAAGATCTATGTAAATAAATGTGCAGTGTGCTTCATAAACTGTTGTGCCACATTCAACATTAGCTGTGCAAAAAACTGTCATGAGGTAGACGGTAAGATACGTACAATATCTATTCTAGGACATATATCTAGGACACATAAACAGGAAACAGTTACTGTGGTTGACAATACAAAAGTCAGTGTGCAGGATACAGGCCACTGTTACAGACTCCTATCAGCTGTTAACGAGTGTGATGGCCGAGGCAAAGAAAGAGTTTGTGAGTCTGGTTGTCCTGCATTTCAGACTCCTGTATCTCCTGCCTGAGGGGAGGAGAGTGAACAGTCCATGTTGGGGATGGTTGTGGTCTTTGATGATGGAGGCAGCTCTCCTGTGGACTCTGTGCAGATGTTCTGCAGAGAGTCCTGGTGATCTTGGACGCAGTCTTCACCACTCTCTGCAGGCGTTTGCGATCCGTGACAGTAGAGCTACCGTACCGCACGGTGATGCAGCTGGTCAGAATTAACTTAATAATGCAGCTGTAGAAGTTTCTGAGGATACTTGGTGACATGCTGAACTTCCTCAGACTCCTCAGGAGGTCCAGGCTCTGCTGTGCTCTCTTCACCAGCTGTGTGGTTTTGAGTGTACAGGTAAGGTCCACGCTGATGTGAATCCCCAGATATTTAAAGCTGCTCATCCTCTCCACTTCCAGCCTGCAGATAAGCAGCGGCTGATGAGGGTTTCTCTCCTTCCTCATGTCCACTATCATCTCCTTGGTCTTTTCTCTGTTGAGGGAGAGGTTGTTGTCCTCACACCATGTTACCAGAGAGGCCACCTCCCTCCTGTAGGCTGCTTCGTCCCCGCCAGTGATGCGGTGTCAGCATGGTGTTGTGCTTGTGGGAGTCAAACAATCATGGGTGAACAGGATGCAGAGGGTTGGACTGAGGGCACACCCCTGTGGTATGCCAGTGTTAGTGATGATGCCAGCTGAAGTCTTGTTCCCGATACTGACAGAGTCTTGCTGGACTTATTTTGAGAGGCAGATTTTCTGGGGGAGGCTCAACGTATACCACCTGCGCCAGGTCCTGGTTGAGTTCGATTAAAGGGTTTGAATGTAGGTCCAGTGTGTTCAGGTCCCGGTTCAGGTGGAGTACTTGTCAAGTTAATTTAGGTCCTAGTCCAGGTGGAGTAGGTCCAGTTGTTTACGTCCTTGTTCAGGCGGAGTATGAGTTCGGTTTGTTTAGTTCCTGGTCCAAGTGGAGTACGGGTCTAGTTTGTTAAGATCCTGGTCCAAGTCTACTGAGT
The DNA here is from genome assembly GCF_017639745.1 of Melanotaenia boesemani. Classification (NCBI taxonomy): domain Eukaryota; kingdom Metazoa; phylum Chordata; class Actinopteri; order Atheriniformes; family Melanotaeniidae; genus Melanotaenia; species Melanotaenia boesemani. Next base: position 29,866,566 of record NC_055696.1, on the reverse strand, counting down.
CCTGTGTGAGCTTGTTGCTGTCATGGCAGAAAGGCAGAAAGCTACTGGGTTGTGGGGATTCTGAGTTAAAGAGTCTCTCCGGAGTCATTAAATCTGCATGTAATCCTGTCCTTTTCTCCCTTTTTTCCCTCTTCCTCTATCTCCCTGTCAGGTTCAGCACAGACATATAAAGACTAAAGAAAATAAGATTACAATAAAAATAATAAAAATATCAAGGGCTGCCATGTATATAACATGTCTCCTTTGGTAGAGCAAATCTGTCAAGCAAAATATGGCACACAGACCATCGTTCTGTATGTTAGGATGCTGGACAGGACATAGTAAAAAAAAAAAAAAAACCTGCACGTTGCATTGATAGCCACTGATATAAAATGAGAGCTGATTCAGCTCTTGTTTCTTTTAGGCAGACATGACAGAGGCTCATCAGTTTAATGATTACAATAAAGAAAGTAGCAAACAGCATTAGCCATAAGTCACATTCAATAATTACATTTCCATCTCCATAAATAGATTGAATATCTTACCCCAACAGACTGCCAACAATCTTAGCAGTCAAATGAAAAGCAGTGACCCAAAACATTTTTGTGGGAGTCTGCCAGAGGCAGAGCGTCCAGCGTCTGGCAGTGGGTTGAATATTGAAATTGGACATGGTCCTTCACAGCCTCTGTTGGTATTTTATCCCCAATCTAGTCTCTCTCTTCATCACAATGAATAAAAGTGGCATGACAGCATATTGTGAGTGGGTGTAAGTGGGCAGCTCTCCTGCCATTAGTGGCATTCACAATGGTTGCACCACAGTGAATGGAAAACGTTTGTAAGTGAAGCTGATTGGCTCTCAATTAGGTTTGGAATTTGATGCTTGCCTCTGGTGCTTTTGGCGGTAGCATGTGGGCAGCAGTCTCGTCCCCTCTGAAGTTTAATGCTCTGCTTTCCTTGTAGCTCCGTCAGTAATGATGCTTAAACATGAGCCATGCAAATCGATAAACAGCTCCTGCTGAGTTGCTTTTTCTCACTTTAATTGAGTGAAAAGTCTGGCTGCTTTGATCAGCACTCTAACACTCAGCAAAAAAACACAATCTGTTGCTTACTTGTGGCATGATTAATTTGGGTAATAAGTTGTGTAAACAGTCCAGCAGCTGTAAAACTGCAGCGCCAGACAACAGCAGAACTCCAAGTTATTACTTACAAACTGAAAGAATTCAACTTCAAGGAGCATTAACCACAAAGAGATCCTGAAGGACTTTTCCTGCCATTTTAGATTGGATATAGCTGAAATTTCTAAAAGAATTTTCTTTTTCAAAGATCCTTTTAATGTCAGTTACCTGAATGAGCCTAAAATGGCTAAAATATACAAAAATTTACACATTTTATCCTAAAGACAAAAAAATCTTCAGTTGAAAACCATCAAAATGCCATTTATGACGCCACATTTGTCCATCAGGTTGTGCCACTTTTATATATTCAAATTATTTTATTTGAATTATTATAGTTTCTTTTTGTTAGTTGAAAAACAAAACATGTTTTTTTTCAGTGGTTTTTGACATGGTGACCTTTTTTATTATTGTATCAAATGTTTAAGTTAAAACAAACAAACTGACAAACAAAATCAGACTGAATCAAAAATAACAATGCATGCAAATCAATGTTGCATGAAGTTTTAATTTCTTTCAGTCTTTTTCAGCTTCTGCAAACTTCCTAAATCTACATTTTCATCCTGTTATGTGAGGCTCTGTGACATTATTTAATTTTCTGGGCTGATTATAGAGGTGATGTCTGACATTTTTAGCATTCTGCTTTGGCAGTTGCCAGGCAACAAGGTACATATTTTTATTATATTTAATCCTGATGACCTTTGTGGCTGCAGGATCAAGTGGTGGTATCTCTATTCAGAGCCTGCTTCAAAGGACAAGGTGTTCGAAGATGTCTTCTTTAAAGGCCTGTCCTCTGAAGAGAGAAAAACAAAACTGTCTAGCCATGGAAGACTCCCCATCAATGTGACCATGTATTTATGTTCTCTGCTGTATTGCTGGCTGAGAGGAGGGACGTGGGCAGGTTGAATAAGATGTGTGTTTAACCAACACAAACATGAGCTCATTGCAGCCTGGGAGTTAAAGTAGTCTATTGACAAATATAAATGTCATTTTGACAGTATAACTTTATATTTTACATGAGCAGGGGTTAGTTCAGGGCTACAGATACTGTAAATATTCTTTGCAGGACAACTGCTGCAGACGTTCCATGATTCTTTAGAGAACTAAACTTTCAACCTCTGCTTAATAAGATGGAAATAAGATCAACCATAGACATACACAGCATTAAAATGTCTCATACAGGCAGCAGCAGTTTTCTTTTTTAAAACAACCTGCTGTTTTAACCTTGAACACGTTTTCTGACAGAAACTTCATCTGCTAATGTGAGCTAAGATAAATAAGATCTGTCTGTTGTTTTTCTTCTGTGTTTTCTCCTGAACCAGGTCAGACTCCTGATCTGCAAGATGCAGCTGAGTGCACATGTACTGGTCAGGCTTCTTCAACCAGCAGGACAGGGATGTCCTAACAGTGCTACTGGACCAGGTGTGGCTCCAGGATTCACACCCTGCTACATGAGTATCACTAGGCTTATTTTAGGGGGAGCTAGAGTTCCCCTAAGACAAAAAAAAAAATCATAAAGTTATAGGCTTTAGTACTGGCTATAATGATTGTGATGTTAGCATTTAAGCTGTGTTAGGCTAGTGATGTCTGGAACACTGTGCAGGGAAGTTTCCCATTTCAGGTCCCAGCAGCCAAATTCTTACCAGTTCAGGTAAATGTCAGTCTTTCTGGGAAAACTTATTTTTCATAAAGTAAATGTTGGGAAGTTGTGGATTTTAACCCAACATTAATTTAGATTAACATAGATACTGTATGTAAAGCCACCTGCTGAGAAATAAGTTTCGGCAGGTGGCTGATTGGACTGAAGAATTTCGGCTGTGGAATAAAACCAGGTATGGATTGCTGTGGGGTAAAGCCAGGGGTTAAACTGAATCCCGGTGGAGTGAACAGAAACAGATCTCAGAGGCACAATCCAGAAAATCCAACAACCCTGGTGTTTTCTGAGGCCTCATTGATTTGGTTGCATCATTAGACAAGGTATTTGAGGAGCACCTAAAAAGGGCCAAGGGCACGTCAAAGACCATACAGAATGAGCTCCTGGAGTACATGTTAGCTGTCATCCGAGCCCAAATAATGGAGGAGGTCAAGTCTTCTATGTTTGTGGCCATTCAAGCAGATGAGATTAATAACGTGCCAACACAAATTCAGCTGGTGCTTGTATTGCGGGACATTGATGCCCATCATGAGGTGAAGGACCGTATCTTCGAGTTTCTCCCTGTTATGGATGCAACGTCCGATTCCATTGCTGGTGCTCTTTTGGACAGACTGAGTGATCCTTTTTCAGAATGGTGATAGAGAGAAACTCATTGCACAAACATCCAGTGGGGCCAGTGTGATGAGGGTAGAGCGCTCTGGTGTGCAGCAAAAGGTGCGTAAGCATTTCAGAAATGCCCAGTATGTGCACTGTTATACACACCAGCTGAATCTGATTATGCAGCAGGCTACTTCTCACATCCCAGCAGTTAGAGTTTTCTTTTCTGCTCTGGGAGGCATTGCCAGTTTTTTTACCTGGTCAACCAAACGCACCAGTGAAGATGGAACTTTAACAGAAGAGTCGTCAACACTGTCTGCGAGAACCTAGATGACCTGATGCTGTGTTTTGAATGAGCTTCACAAGTATGCAGGCAGTAAGGTAAGATAAAATAATTTTAAATTATTCTCAATACTGAGCCTCGTCATAGGTAAATATAGTTATCAGCCACTCAATTAGGTGCACTTGTGCAACTAAATTAAATCCAATAAAACAGTCCATAGCCTATGCAAAAATATATAATTTCTACTTTTGTTGCTATTATCAGTAAGATGATAATTAAATAGTGGGTGATAGTCGTGTATTAGGGTAATATATTTATCAGTGTTTAAATATTTTGTCCTTAAGTTTATTAATGGAGTGAACAACATTTTAGGCACTTTTCAAGATAATGCAATTATGTACATCATCACCCACAATAATAAACATAAATCAAGTTATCACATAAACCCTGAAAGTGTATAAACTTAATAAATATAGAATTTATAACAGAACATTGAGAACCAAGAAGGGCCTTGGGAGAAGGAGAGAAGCAGAGGATGTCTAAGGAGACCTGCAACACAATCCTGGTTCATCCTAAAGAGCGCTTCTCTTCCATTGACCACCTCGTTTGTACCACACTGCTACAGGCAGAAATGTACATCACCATACATTTCCTGGTGAGGCTGTGGATGCCACTGTGACAGCATATCCCATGCTGAACAAGGCAACGTTGAAGACAGAACTGTCTCTCATCTACAAGAATGCTGAATTTAATGGCTGCTGTGGTGCATTTACATCTGTTGATGAGCACAGGGGATTGATCATTATTTGTAGAGTTTAAATTATTTTATTTATGAAGAGACAGGGATGAAACTTTCCATTTTAGCTCAGTATGTGGCTTATGTCATGAAAGGGAAAATATTTGTCTTGCAGTGTAGTAGGTGATGTTGCTCAGTTGCCCTTGTTAAGGAGTTAAATGCCAGTGTCAATAATAAAAAGCCTTGCTACTTATTATTTTATCCATTAAACAGGTCACTTTAGTCATCATCACAACAGTTACCCCCCCTGGGAAATTTGTCAGGAGCCACCACTGCAGTGGAGGCCAGAAACTCAGGAAAAAATGACCTGAAAGGATTAAAAAGTCCCTCATGGCCCACAAGTGTTAAACCACACTGAGAGTGGATTAGTTCAGTTCTCTCTCTTCAGCCAAATTTCTCAAGATGCTCACCTGTCCTCTTCATCTCCTCAGAAGAGGAATCCACCATGAACATGTCTCAGTGAGACTGGCCATTCAGTGCATGGTGTGCGGGAACACTACGGTGGCCTCTTTACCAGCACATCGGGGTGGGTGCTGGCCCACGCCGGGTGGTTGTCAGGGGGGACCTGGTGTGGGTCCTCTGCCCTTTTTCGAAGGATGGGTACGCAGCTGGCAATCTTGACCCACTGGGGCCTGTGACCCAAGACCGTGGGGGGCTCTGCCTAGGGCTCTCCTCTGCCTCCTCTGGGCTGCCCTGGTCTGCCTCTAGCCTCCGTAGAGGCGTGGTCGCATTTGCACGAGCTCATTCACCCCTCCTCATCACCGATCACTCCCTACTCCCCATCCTCTGCATGCTGACACAGTAACTGAGTTGTCCAGTGGGTTTATACACTAACCATATAATCATTTTGGTTGCTATGATGCTGGACAGGACAGGTCAGAAAAACAAAAAAACAAAACAAAAAAAAAAACACCCACTGAGCCATAAAGCAGTTCGGGTATATGATGAGCTAGGGCATGTGTCTATTTATAAGGATGACAGGGCTGACAGGTAGTCACACTCAATATTGATGATAACCAAGACAAACAACTGTGAAAACAAGTATGTATGTATGTCTTATGTGACTTGCAACTGAATGTTCAGTTATTTATTTTTTTTTCATCCTAAAAAATAAATATTGTAAAAGGATTTTTGAGCATTTGTCTCTTTTTCTGTTAGTGTTGTGAGCATTTGCGTATACACCGACTGGAACATGAACAAGTCTGAAGTGTCTTAAGAACGTGGACTGAAGTCAAATAAGACTTTCTGGGTAAATATGGATGTTAGATGACAAAGAGGTCATTGATATTTTCTGTGATTGTGACATTGTTTTAATTTCTCCAGCAGATTGACAGTGAACATAAAAACACATCTGAAAACTGCTTATTTGGACTTTGGAGGATGGAGTATGTCTCTAAGTGTCTTTAGCTCAGTTACCTAGTTGTGTAATACACCAGGAGGGTAAATGGTCCCAAATGGCATGCAAACTGGTCTCCTTCTGCTTGTTAAGATATGGCATATGGCAGAGCCGGTGGGAAAGACAGCAGGGATGCTGTGTGACTGCTTCTGCTGACTCAGGAGGATACTTAAGTTTGAAAGAATTATAAGAATTGGCAAGTCGTCACGCAGCCAGTCACAGTCAAGTTTAAGTTTGGCCTAAAAGAAGTGGAAATGAGAGACTGTCTGGAGGGTAGTTCATTTATTCCACTAATTTAACTCATCCCAAACGTATCTGAGACTCCAGAGCAGGTCTCATTATGCCATTTTTTTCTGAAGGAAAAAAAAATCAAGTGGTAAAAGGCCAATAGAAAAGGGGGGTTTATGAATGTGCCAAGCCTTTTCTCATTTACATATCATTCTCTCAAGTCTTGGCTTTCAAGATAAAAAAAAAAAAAGGGAATTAAACCAACACACAACAGAAACTATTTACATATTTACACTTTTTCCTCTAGTTGTTTTTTTTTTTTTTTTAAATTTATTTATGTTTTTGCTATTGCAGTTATTTATGCTGCTCTTTACCAACTAACCTCGCAGAATCAAGTCCAACTCATCTGGGGCCTGTTCCAGGAGGTTTGACTAATAATAGATTAGATTTCTATAGAGCTTTTCAAGGTACCCAAAGGATTTTACATTGTATCCATTCTTCATTCACACCTGGTGGTGGCAACCTACATGTGTAGCCACAGCTGCCCTGGGGCAGACTTACAGAAACATAGCAACTACTGCTGGGCAATGATTAAATTTTTTTATTGCGAATAATCGCATGACATGCTGCGATTAATCGCACTGTTATGGGCAAAGTGTCTCTTTCCCTTCAAAGAAGGCCTACAGCTTTAGAAAGAATTGCAGTAAATTTTGGTTTACAAACACTACAGAGGTCTCCAAACTGCGACTCTGGAGCTGCAAGTGTCTCTCTGGACCTTCCACAATGCCTCTAAATACGTGGCTAAAATATTTTTTTTTAAATCTTTCTTGTCATTAGGTTGGAAACCAGGGTCTTTTTTTTTCTTTTACATCATTTTCCACAAATATCTACATCCCTTAGAAGAAAGTCTGTCTATCCTTTGTTCATAAAGGGTTTATGTTTTTATTTTAAAACCTAAAAACAGAAATAAAAATGTGGTTCTTCAGAAATATCAAATATCCTATGGTGGCTCTTCATTAAAAATATATATATTAAGTTGCCTTTTTGAAAAGTCTTAACATTTGCATCTCTAAAGGAGTTTTATTTAGTCAGGTGAGGGAAAAATGGCTCTTTGGATTGGAAAGGCTGCAGACCCCTGCACTAAACAGACAGATTTAGCCAAGCCAAGCAAACTTCATTTATGAAGCATTTTATGACAGCAGCTACTGAACAAAGTGCTGAACATGGTATAGTAGAAGCAGCAAAACGTTAAATAAAAGACAATAAAATTAAAACACAAATTAACATAAGAAATAAAAGCAAACTCAAACTGGGTGAAACTGTCACAATAGTGTGAGGGTCCTTCTAAATACCAGCAAAAAGGATTTTCATTGTCGAAGAAGGCGTACAGAGCAGGGTTTACAATTTTATTAACAATAAAATTACTTCTCTTTTAAAAAAAAAAAAAAAAAAAAAAAAAAAAAGGAAACCCAACTCCAAAGAAGTGGAGGCAGGGAACTAAAATAATAAAAAAAACAAAACACCCCTCTGTCCTTGATCTAAAACTAGCAAGCATCCAGAAAATGTCCCAGGGTGCTCCTAATGTTCCTCAGTGGAGACAATCCAGTTCGACCAGCTGGCCTGGGTCTGTGGTCATCACCCGTTTGGCCAGATATCCTCGACACGCCGCTGTGGGAAGGGGAGAAGAAAGCGTAACTTAATTGGTGCAGTTTTCTTGGAGGAAGAAAGAGGTTGCACGTCTATGGTATCCACAAGCTCTTCCCCTTTCCTTTACTTAGCTGGTAACAGGCATTGCAGTAGTCTCCTCAAAACCTGGGCCAATTCTGCAGCTTCTCTGGTCCTCTGCCTGCCATCCATACAGCTCCCTCTGACTTCTTCAATCCCACCTGTACTGCAGCTTTGTCTCTGTTCAGTCCTCCTTCACTTCTGCACCACTTGATCTGCTGCTTCCCCCTGCTCATCCTCCTTCAGTCCTTAAGAGAGACTCCTCATTACCCATTGTCCAATCCAGAGCCAGGGGGCGTGGGGACCAAACTGAAATCAGCTGTTCTCAATCATGTCCAGGTGTCTCTCATGCAATTAGTAACACAGCAAGTAAAATATAAAACCCAGCACAAAAAAAAAATCCACACATTTCAATAGCCAAACTCATGCAAAAAACAAAAACCCATAACTGACCAATAATTAGCTAAAGAAAATAAGGTCCCACTTTGACAAAACACCGATGAAAAGAGGAGGGTCTTTAGAAGGGATTTAAAACTGAACAGTGATGAAGCCTGTCTGACCTGCAGTGGCAGAGAGTTCCACAGCTCTGGTCCTGCTACAGAAAAAGCCCTGTCCCCTCTGAGCTTCCTCTGAGTCCTTGGCACCTCCAGGAGCAGCTGATCTGCTGACCGAAGGGACCGGGAGGCGGAGTACATGCGAAGCAGCTCAGAGAGGTAGTGGGGGGCAAGGTCATTTAAAGACTTAAAAACAAATGAAACTCTAAAAAGAACAGGCAACCACTGCAGTGTGGCTAAAACAGGATAAATGTGTTCTCTCCTTCGTGTTCCAGTTAACAGACATGCTGCAGCTGAATACACGACTGAAAACCATAACTTCCGTCTTCTTTTCATTAAAACGAAGAAAATTTAAGGCCATCCAGGCTTTGACTTCACTGAGACAGATTAAGAGTTTTTCTAAGGAATAAGAGTCTTTGCGTTTAAGAGAGACATAGACCTGACTATCATCAGCATACAGATGGAAAGCACAATTGTGCTTCCTAATAACTCGAATGGACCCCTGGGGGACACCACATGATAGAGGAGCAGGGGATGACTGGAAATGGTCCAATTTAACAGAGAATGTCCTCTCAGACAGGTAGGACCTGAACCATTCCAGGGCAGTACCATGAATGCCAACACAACACTCCAGACGAGTCATTAAAATGTTGTGATCCAACATGTCAAAGGCTGCTGTTTAATCCAATAAAACCAAGATTGCGTGGTCACCAGAATCTGTAGCTAATAAAAGAACATTCAAAGCCCTCAGTAGAGCCGACTCAGTGCTATAAAGAGGTTTAAAACCAGACTGGAAAACCTCAAAAACAGTATTTACTTCTAAAAACTCTTTTATCTGTGTATAAACAATCCTCTCTAGGATTTTAGAATGAAAGGAAGTTTGGAAATTGGTCGGAAATTACACAGAATGGTGGGATCCAGGTTGGGTTTTTTGAGCAGAGGTTGGACATAGTATGCTTATATTCTTTAGGAACCAGACCAGAGGACAGACTGCTGTTAATAACAGCAAGAACCGATGGTCCTAGAGTGGAAATAACCTCTTTGAATAGTTGTGGTGGGAGAGCATCTGTAGGGGAACCTGAGGGCTTCAGATGACCAACAATCTCACAAAGAAAAGACAAAGAAACAGGTTCAAACTAGTGAAAAGCAGCAGAACAGGGAACAAAGACTGATGGGTCAAGAACAGAAGAAGGAATCTGAGCCCTAACATAGGTCACCTTGTCTACAAAGAAATGTAAAAAGTTTTCACATGCCTCAATTGAGGGATCAATACCAACACTTTGAGGAACATTGAGAGCACAATCTATTGTTTTGAATAAAGCCTGAGGCTTATGGTGATTTGACATAATAGTATCAGACAGATATTTTCTTCTTACATCTCTCACAGTTTTTTTGATAATGATGCCAGCAGTCCTTTAAAATCTGGAACGACAGCTGGAGTTTATCCTTCTTCCATTTTCGTTCAGCTTTTCGGCACTGGTGTCTGACAGCGCGAGTTGTTTCATCCAACCACGGCTCAGCTTTAGTTTTAGGGACCCTGGGTTTAAGAGGGGCAACAACATCTAAAATTGTCTGACAGGTGGAATGAAACCAAGAGCTGAGTTTATCCGTGTCATGACTCTCAGGAAACACATGACACAGGATAAGACAAACCCAGCTCAAAAGCATGAAGTCCAAAGCTAGAAAAAGATAAGAAAGAAAGCTGCTTACTTTTGTAAATCCTGTACACAGTTACTGTCCCTCCTCCTCGACCAGAAGTCTGTGGAGAATTAAAAAACAGCAATCAGTTGGTAAGAGTTCAGAGAAGATGCCAGACTCGCCAGCATTCACCCAGGTCTCAGTCACAGCAATTAAATCCAGTTTGTTAGAGGTAAAGAAATCCTTTAAGATGAAAGTTTTGTTTGACAGTGACCTTGTGTTCACCAGACCAAACCTGTCAACAGCAGGAAGAGCCGGAGGCTTGAAAGTCCTGGAGACCGGACAGAGAGGCCGCAGGTTCCCCACATTCACCCTGCGCCACCAAAGTTTTATTGTTTCAGCAAGTAGATGAGAAAGTGGGTTAGGAAGAGTGTTTTGCGTTACCAAGGTTGTTAAGTCAATACCTCCACTAGTGGACAGTGCTGAGTTCAGAGTTCATTTCTGCGAGCTGACGTCAGTTTCAGACACCGTTTGGCAGCAGTACTGCGTCGCTATAAAGTTTTTTCCAACTGCCTAACACAACCTAAACACTCACACATAGTCTTTCTTCAAAAGCTCATCCAATTTCAACAGTTGTTGGTCGTCTTCATTCTTCTTTTGCTTTTTTGTTCCCTTCCTGATCCTCTTCTTCTCTGGTTTGTTTCTTTCCCTGGTCACATGTCAACTATTTTGCTTAGCACTGCCCCCACAAGTTCCGGTGGTACTGCTCTGTCTTCTGCGTCAAGCGACATATAGCTAAGCTCCCTGAAAACAAACAAAATTACGAATGTAACTGATGCTTCTGCGTAGAGCATAAATGGACTTTAACGCTTGTAATCTGTTTTCTTATTCTTAAATCAATATAATCTGGCGGGCCAGATATAATTGGCAGCGGGCCAGTTTTGGCCCATGGGTCTTCAGCTGCCAACCACCGATATAAGAGATAGCGCTAGGGGGAGATGGAGATCTAGCAGCGTTTTAAGGGTTAAAGGATTTCACAGAACTGACCTTGGTAATCTGTAACTCAAATGAGAAAAATGAGTCACCAACCTGGATGTCAAACTGTCTTCATCCACAGCAGCACGTCCTCCCGTCATGATAAAGGAGCAGCCACCGGGCAGATTTCCTTCAGGTGAATATGTTCCATATTTTGCTGCCACGTCCTGCTCAGGAGTCCAGAGACTCCTTAATAAAGCTATAGATTGGTCTGTGATGGAGTGAGAATTACGCAGGGTAAACCGGATTGATGGCAGTGAGTTGGTGCAATCAACAGGAGGACCAGGAGGGTCCATGGTATAGCTGAACCTCAGACTGAAGAGGAGCAGTGTGGTTTTCTTCCTGGTTGTGGAAAAGTGGACAATTGTTTTGTTTTTGTGATTTAAAGCATTTTAATAAACTCGAGCATTGAAGGATGGTGCTGTAGAAATAAACATTGATTGATTGACCAGATTTACACCTTCTACAGGGCTCTGGAGGGTCCATGGGTGTTCACCAAACCAGTTTACATGTGTCTGTGAATAAATAAATAAATAAATAATTAAATAAATAAATAAATAACTAAATAAAAGGACTGAGCCTCTGATTGGCAGATGACTGCTGCCATATTGTGAATTTGTTTTACAGTTTTCTTGCTGTTTTTATTTCCCAAAAGAATGAGCTAAATCTGCACCTGAAAGCACAGACACAGTAAGCTTTGAAAATGATGCAGTTTCCTGATATACAACCAAATAAAAATGTCGTAGATTTTGTGCCTGTGAGCTATTGAACAACACCGGCGAGAGTATAAAGTTAGATTTTTGAAAGAATAAGACAAGATTGGTAAGTCAGAGACTCTCTAACAACTAGTCTGCAACATCGGCTGCAACAAAAGTTTTTGCTGCTTACGCTTTGTTCTTTGCTTTAGATTTTTTAATAGACAACATAAATTCTGCAGGAATATCACATCCACCATCGTTCTTCCTAAGTGTAGAGAACTACACTAACATACAGTACTTCTAAGAGGAGCACAGTTGCAAACTGGAAACGCTATCAAATGACAGCCTGATGTCTTCAGAGTCCACATTTGATAACAATAGGACAAGAAATTGTGTCACATTGCTTTGGAAAGCAGCTTTACACCTTCTACAGAAATACTGCTGCTTTTTCTCATTTATCCTCCTCAGACAGTCACGACTGCATATTCCCTCTACATTTTGAACAAGAGATTGTTTTTTGGTTTCTGTTTTTGTTAAATTTGAACTCTAAAACCTGTCAAGATCAACTCAGAACAGTCAGATGTCTGACAGATAAAAGCACACAGGCTGCATGGGTGAGTTGCTGCTTCCTGGCTGGACATTAACAGTTACACATGCATATCCTCATTTTCAGTTACATTGACTGTTTCTTGTTTTGGTCCTGGGAAACTCTGCTCGGTTAATATCCAACTCGGTGTGCACAGACGATGATGTGCATAAAGTTTTAGGATATTGACAGTTTCCTCCTCTGGGGCCTCATTTATCAAGTGTCAAAATGTTTCTAGCTCCACACAACTCTGACCCAGGTGTACGCATATAATCTGGAAAAATGGGAAACGGCGACACCAATGGTCCAGAATAAAATTGAGGAAATGATGTGAAATGTCAGACATTTGTGCACAATCCACAATTACCTTTCACACCACATGTTAGATATTAAAGCTGTTTGCAGAAATGAATAAAGACACACGTTTAATATTATTTCTCCTAAGAGCACACGCTCGGGAAGAAAAAAACAAAAATAAACAGGATTTTCATGAAAAAGGGGATATTAATAAGAACCTCAACACTAAAATCTGTTCTGTCATTGTGAAACAAAACTTCCATCTTATAAAATCCATCCAGCTAAATAAGGTGACAGTCTGCTGCCAGCATGTAGCAGTCAGTGTGGAAAGTAGCTTTGGTCCTTCATTAAGCAGAGCGGGACGCAGACCAGAGGCTGGATGTCTAGAAGTGCTGCAATGCTAATGAAACAATCAATAGGTGGATTTCCTTTTATTTATTGATTCTTAAACAATGCTTTTTTTATTGTTGTCCTAATTTCTGTCCAGATGGTCTTTATTTCCGTCAGCTCCTTGGCCACCTCGTTAATAATGTGTCTGCAGGACTTTCTCTGAGTGTAAATATTATTTAACACTAAATAAACTGCTACCAATCTCAGATGTATCTGTACATATTTATTGTATAAATTAAAACAAATGACTAAATTTCTGGCATCAGTACTGTCATTTAGCAGACGCTTTTCTCCAAAGTGATTCACCACTGTGAGATTCAAACTTCGACCTCCTGCATGACAGACGGATGCTCTATTGACTGAGATATCCAGCCGCATATTTTCATACCTCTGGCGTGTCCTGCCTTCCAGGCCCGGACTGGCCAGCGGGAGCAGCGGGACTAAACCTGGTGGCCTGGGCTCTTAATTGGCCTAATTGGGGGAAAAAAAAGTTAAAATCCAAAGTAAAAATGATTTGCTATGAATAGGTACAATGTTTAATTATTATTGGTTCCTGTGAATGCATGTTTTTTATTAAAATTTTTATGGAATGAAATAGTTGGTCATTTTTTGCTTCATGTTTTTAAATACTTTTACAGTCAAAAGTGGTGATGGCCTGATATTTTTTTTTATTATAACAGATTATTCAGTATCCTGCATGGATAAATACCAGGGTACTCATGAAAAATATCTTGAAATTTTCAGACAACAGATATCACTTGTGTTCGGACTTCAGATATGGTTTCAGGCCACATATACAGAAACCTGACTCCAGATATGACTGATATACTGGCATCAGAAATCACCAGATTTGACTATAGTAGAATCTTGAAATATCCTTATGGGATATCTCTAGTGTGGTGATACTCTCCGGATATGGGCCTTGGCTAGTATCAGATATCCGGGGAAAATCTGAACTACAGATTCTATCAGTATCAAAGTGGTCCCACATCCGGATTCGATATGCTCCGGACATGAAATCTTAAACTGTCATGGCCAGAGAGTATCCACGACAGATATCACCATGCATGAGGCATGTCTGAGGGTATCTGGGCAAAGATATTTCTGGATTCTAGGGGGTTTTGCACAGCAGCCTCACAGCAAGAAGGTTGCTGGTTTGAATCTCGGCTGCGGGGGAGGTTCGAACCTTGAGGGTGGCCTTTCTGTGTGGAGTTTGCATGTTCTCCCCTTGTATGCGTGGGTTCACTCTGGCTTGTGAGTGAGTGTGAATGGTTGTTTGTCCCCTATGTGTTGGCCCTGTGATGGACTGGTGACCTGTCCAGGGTGTACCCAGCCTCTCACCTGTTAATGCTGGGATAGGCTCCAACTTACCCGCAACCTGTAGTGGACTAAGTGGTACAGAGAATGAATGAATGAAAAAAGTCTTGCTCTATATAGTGCTTTTGCATACCAAGAGGCACCCAAAGTGCTGCACAGGTAAAATAATACAAAATAAAACATCAAACAACAATAATATAAACAATAAAAGACAAAAGGTAAGTGCAAAGCCTGGCCTAATGATCTGGAGTTAAAGGCTGAATAATTAGGATTTTTTCCTTAAAAAAATTTAAAATGCTCTCATTTGCTGCAAGGGATAAAATGAAGCTTCCCTATAAACAATCTGTCTCCTACATCAACAATGTCTTTGTCAAGTTTTTCTCCTTCAAAATAAGAGTTCCGTGCTGGAATAACTTTGGTGCACCGTGTTGCTCTTTTCTACTTCCTGGTTCCTTATCCAATCATATGCGACTCCCCACGGTTGCCTAACAACAACAAGGCAGCGTTTGGTATTTTATGTCGGCAAAAGAGCAGCAGCGTGCAGGTATGGAAGCTAGTAAAAGAAGCAGAAATAGTTTCAGAAAAACCTAAAAAGCCTCGGCATCCTGCTAAAAAAGCAAACGACCAAAAACAGAATAAAACGAGGATCAATATTGGAGAATCTTTTGCAAGTTGAAAAGTCTGAGCTGGCAACGTTTCTACCTGACAGGTAAGCACCAGAATTTTGCTTAAATTAACTGAAAAGTTTATCTTGATTTACAAAGATTTTAGTCTAATTTATTTCTCTGCACTCATTAAATGAATGTGTGTGACTGTATGGATGTATTAGTGGTGTAAATTGGTGGCCTGTTAGTTTACAACAATAAATGTAATGATGTTTGGGCCAAGTGAATCCTGTGTTTGTCCTTATAAACTTATGAAGTTACTATCAAGTGAAAATTAGCGCTAGCATTGCAAAGCATAGTAACTTACTCTGTGTGTGAATCATCTTCGCTCCTCATCATGATGTTTGCTGGCGCTATGTTCTCCGTCCTACATAGACTGTATAAAAGAACCGTCCTCTCACAAACCGGCAACCTACGCGAAACTCTCCGAGGGGGGAAGAACGCTCTCCGTGTTTTTCTCTTTCGACTGCAGATTTGAACCACTAGGTGTTAATGCTACTTATTTTGCCTTTAAAAGCCAATGTAAAAAGATGAGTTTTCAAAAGAGATTTAAATTCATTCAAGGTTGTGGCAGACCTCACAGAAAAAGGAAGATCATTCCAAAATTTAGGGGCTGCTGAGGAAAAAGCTCTGTCTCCCAGGTCATGAGCCGAGTCCTGGGGACTACTAACCACCATTCTTCAGATCTCAGAGCTCTACAAGGACGGTGATAATGCAGAATCACAGAAAGATAGAAAGTTACCAGGTCATTTAAACATTTAAAGTCAAAAGTAAAATTTTTAAATAAATTATAAAAGAAAGGCAGCCAGTGAAGGGAGCACCCACCGTCTGGTCCCTCTCAATAAGTGGTCAGCTGAGTTTTTCGTTAAGCTGTAGATGGAGGAGGAGAGACTGGTCAATCCCAGAATAAATGAGTTTACTAAAATGTATGCCAGCTTCAGACAGCGAATGACCTTAATAAAGCCACCTTCACCACATGGAGCAACATTCCCACCAGCCTCCTGGAAACATTTCTATCCATCATTCCTAAAGGAACTTTTGGAGGATCAACAAGAATGATGAAGCTGCTCACTAATAGTCCTTTATAGAAACTTTTAGTGCTGTTGGGTTTGTTTGCTTTTGATGAGCACAAGCACATGTGTACTTGATGATATTCTCCACTTGTAAAAGTTTATCCCAAAATGTCATAAGGGACTATTGAATGTTTGATTTTGAAATGCACATACACGTATTTTAGAAAAGAAATTTTGTGTAGATGTTTTCTTGTGCAGACAGATCCACGTCATCAGTCCTGCTTTTCAGGAAAATAAATGTGTGAAACTGTTAATGGCATCAGAGTTAGTGGCATTCTAAAACAGAGCAATCAGTCTTTTGCGGAAGCAATCAGAGCAGTATCCTGCTGGAAGGAAAAGTTAAAGTAAACATCAGTCGTCTGTGTTTTCAGGTCAGAGTCAGAAAACTTTGTCAAAGTCATTTCACTCGTTCTGTGCAGAAAGGCCAAATCAGAGCAGAAAAATGTTCCCTGCATTTATGAGAATCCTGAAAGTTCATTATGGCATTGTTTGGAAAACATGAATTCCTTTGGAAATTTATTATCAATGCTTTGAACCCCAATATGATATGGACTTAAACCAATTTGAATTTCTTTGAATAATGTGTCCATGATCAGCCAAATTTGCTCAAGCAGCCTTTTCTCTTTTATTCTTTTAAAAAATCCTTCTATTTTTTAATTTATAAGAGAATCAGTTTAAAATATCCATAGATAATGTGGGACAGTTATGGGCAACACGGTAGGTCACCTACCTGCACACAGTAAGACGGTTCGTGCGTGTGTGTGAATTGCCATAGAGCAGGCATTTCAAACTTGGGACCTCTTGAGCCAGCGTCCTGCAGGTTTTCAATATGTCCATACTGCAGCACACCTGACTCAAATCATGGGTTGTTAAGAGGCTGGTGCAGACCTGGTTTATTATTGTACACAAGACAGTTATGAGCAACACGGTGCGTCACCTGCCTGCACGCAGTGAGACGGTGTGTGCGTGTGTCTGAGTTATAATAGTGTGCGCGCTGCTTTTAGTTAATAACATGTTGTCTCCTGAAAATAAAAATGAAAATTATAAAGGCTATATGCACCGCTGGGACTGGGAGAAATAAGTTGCCGACACAAAGACGTGGTCCTGTCTGCTTTAAGGGTGCAACATCAACAATATCACAGTGTCCTCCAAGCTTCATCAAATCTCTCCAATGAAGTACAACTTAATCCCATTAGGTAAATTAAGCATTTCTCTGGACGAAGCACACACAGTTTCCCAATACAACGACAAATGTGGTTTATAGCCCACGTTTTCACCACAAAACATATCACATACGTTTTTACAATAAACACCATCATAATGTGATACGTTCCCAGTTTTTTTAATTTTGGTGACAGCTCCACGCTTCCGTAAACCCACGGAGAAACCAATATGGCAAAAAATGATTTACAACGCAAAGTTAGAAGTAATGACTTGTCTATTGGGTTGGCAGAGCTGGTTAGAAAAGGCGGACATATTAATGAACTTCATGAGAGTCAAGTGAGTCGGTTTTTATCGGGATTGGGATGGGACAAGATTTTTTTCTCTGGGAGTGGGATGAAACAGGAATAATAATGCACTCCCATGTCACCCTCTAATGGGAACAGAGGAATCCTGGGTAATGTAGTCGTATGGCTGGTGATCAGTAGGCTGGTGAAGAGGAGTGGACTGGTGGAGGAGGAGCAGGCGTGATAATCAGGCCTTGAGTTTGTATCCTTTTAAGCTGTTTCAGATCCAATTTTTGTTCAATATAAATTATAGATACAGTACCAAGATAATCAAAATTTAAACTTAAGATTATCAAAATTTAAGCCAATTGTGATGCAAAATTTAAATAATCAATACCCAGAGACACACAAGCAGTTTAAATGCAAATCAGGCACACACTTAAAGTTCTCAGGAAATCAGGACTTGCAGCGTGCATCATCAGCAGCAATTAGACGGGGTAATCTGGAGAAAAACTAAATTAATTTGTTTTGTTTTTTTTTTCTTCTTTTTTTTTTTTTTCTTTAACTTGTCCTGTCCAGCATCATAGCAAGCAAAATGATAATCTGGTTGCTGTATCGTGCTGAACAAATTTGCTCTGCCAAGGGGAGACCTATGGGTAAGGCTCCCCTTGATAATCTGATTCATTTATTAATTTATTTACTTTGAATCACGGAATCTATGTAATCTTGCTGGACCTGACCGGAGGGGACAGAAAAGATGGAAAACAGCAAAAAGAGCAAAAGGGAAAGAAGAAAGGAGACAAAAGATCACAGACAGAAGGCAACGACCCTTCAATCCACACCATCACCAGACAACAAACTGTTACACCTGTACATGAACACACCAGAAAATTTCCTACAACTTTTACAAAAGCAGAAACACAGACACAGAAAAACACAGGGCTGCCAGTCATTAAGAGTTTTTAAATAATAACCAAATCAAAAAGACATAACAGCGACCAGATACTAACTCACAGGAAAAATACAAAAAAAAAAAAAAAAAAATTACTAATTATCGCTTAGTATTAAAACCCACTAGACAACTCAGTGATTGTGTCAGCATGCATAGCATGAGAGACAAGGAGTGATCAGTGATGAAGAGTGGTGAGTGTGATCATGCAAATGGGACCACGCCTCCACGGAGGCCAGAGGCAGACCAGGGCCTGGGCCAGGCCCTCAGCAGCAGACCGGGAGCACCAACCCAAGCCACCCCACCACAAATACGACTCCAGCCCCACCCGATGGGCGGCAGAGGAGAGCCCCAGCAAGAGCCCCCCACGGTCCCGGGGCACAGGCCCCAGTGGGCCAAGATCAGCAGCCGCCGGCCCCGCCAGGGACCGGCCACCCAGGGCAGCCCAAGCGAAGGGCCCAGGGCCCCAGGAGCTCAGAGGCGGCCGCCCCACCCCCCATAGGCAGAGGGCCCACAACATGCCTAAGAGGACCAGGACCCCCAGACAGCCACCCGGCGTAGGCCAGCACACACCCCGATGTTCCAGCCGCACACCCCGGGAACCAGGGTGCTATCGGCCCCCTCCCCCCACTCCCCACCTACTTCAATCTGCACCCTATATAACCCCACACTCACACCCTCCCCCGCGCCGTACCCACAATCACTCACCACCACACAGTCACGCCACACACAACCCACCCACCATGCCCCGTGGGGGACACCCCAGGCGGCCCAGCGGACAGCGAGCCCCAAGCACCCCCCCTTGACCCAACCCCCACAGAGGCAGCAGCCCACCAGCGCAGCCACCCCGGGACCCGGCCCCGGGGCAACCCCCCCCGCCTGCCCCCAGCCACACACAGCGGGAGCAGGGGTGTGAGAGGTCCCCAATACCCTCTCCCTCCCCGCTCCTGACTGTTTATGTAGTGTGTGTTGTGTGCAATTAAAATTGAGGGGCAGTGACTGCAATGAGCCATACAAATAAATTCATTTGTCAGTCAGTTGTCTTTAGAATGTATCTGAATGGATTAAGTAAAATATTATTTTCCATCTTTTTATTTATGTATTATTTTTTTTAGGTGTGTCAGTGTTGGATAACTTAGAAAAGGTTGTTGCCACCAGCTCACTAAACATGTTCTCTTCTTTCTAAATCGTAAAAACAAGACAAGGTTAGTAGCACATCATGTGGATCAGTAGCAAACACTTTGTTGCAGTGAGTTACTGTGTGTTTGTTTATGTGTATATGTGTGTCTCTTGTTACAGTTGTGAACTAGCCTTATGTGCAGACCTGGTCTAGAACGGAACTTTCTTCTGTTTACTGTCAGCACCTTCTCTTCAGGAAATCTGAAGATCTGTCTAACTTCAGTGTATTAACAGGGTTTTGCATCAAATCATTAATTATTTGTGGTATGAAATCAGAACAGTCTGGCCATCATCGTGTCAACTGGTTACACGACTGCTTCCATCTCTTAGTCAGCTCTGCCATGGATCACTCAGATGGCAAATCGTCTCTTTGATCTCATGGCCAATGACCCTCTTTCACCACATGAATGTTCTGTCTCTGGCCAGTTGAAACTGGATTGTTTTTCAACTTCAGGCCCCCAGCACCCACCTCTCAGTTTGCCCCTGCAGAGCATAGTGGCCACGCCGCCACATAACTGGCCTGCAGAGTTCACAGAGTTCATTTCTTGTCCTGGTTTGTCTTTGACCTTTGGTCTTCTCCTCTGAATAAAACGCATGGTCAGGAGCGTTCTGGAGGATGGCGTTCTATCATCCAAAGCAGATGTTTACACGTCCATCAAAGATCTGGTTTCAGTCTCTTTGAAACTCACAGAGCAGAGGACTTCTGTGGTGATATTTGCTGTAGATCAAATGTCCTTGTTTCTTCCTGTGAGTCATGTAGTGCATCAGATGGGGCCGGTAAGGATGGGTCTCAGTCTCAGTTTGTAGGAGATGGTGGTGATAGATTTTTTTTATTAGATTTAAATTATAGATATAAAATATGTTTTTTATTAGAGGGTTTCTGCTCACTTTATCCTCAGATTTATCCTCAGACAGATCAGATTATTTTCCTTTATCTGGATCTTTTCCATGCAAAAATATAGCATCTCCTTCTAGTGTAGTTTTGCTGAAACAGGTACCTATTTTTAAATCCTCATAAGATTTCTCACATCCTACTTCAGCTGTTCAACAGAGCTTCGTTAACACCAGCAGGATATCCACTCTGCCCACTGCTTCGAAATTTGAAACAGTCTCCAGTCACACGCATACTCTTTTCTTTTTAAATGGTGCACCTTTTTTATTTATTTATGTATTTATTTGATTATTTATGTTTATATACTTAATTTTTTTTCTTAGCCTTTTTTCTTTTCTCTGTCTTTTAATTTACACTGCAGTTTTTCTCTTTCTGAGCTCTGTTAGATAATATTAATATTAATATAATTTGTCTTGGAATGTTTAATGTGTATGACCTTAATCAAAAACAGCTAATTGCAGCTTTGTTCCTGCTAAACGAGGAAGGTCTACATGTGCAGTGTATCAAAAAAAGGTCAATGCTTGTGTCTTCAGTAAAAAGAATATGTGTTTTGTAGTAAGGGGATGTTCTGAAAGTGATTTTAGGAAGTGAGGGGCAGTTCTGTATGCATGCGAAGGGCATAACTCCTCTTTCTGTAAGCAGAGAGGGTCTTAGCTAAGAAGAGAAATAGGAATTCTGTGCACATTTCCAAATATTTGTAAAAATAAATATTTTAATTTGAGAGAAATCAACAACCAAATCAATGAAACACGCGTGGAAAACCTAGTTTAGTGTGGAACAGTACCTGGTTAATTACGATAGTGGGAAATTAGTACCTACTTGGTTAATCTTGTGGGAAAGAACCTGATCTTTATTACCTGTGCATTTTAAAGGTTTTCTTTAACAGCTCTTTGTCTTTAACGTGCTGGCACAGTAATCTTTTAGAACCTACTCACTCTGGTTCAGATGTTATCTTTTTAAAAACCCTCTAGCTTGGGTTTCCTCTAATTTTTATGGTGTTCTTCATGGTGACCCAGTCCCACAACCTTATTTCATCACAAGATTTATACTCAACTGCTCCTGTGTCTTGATGTGTTGAAGGCGCATTCCCGTCACCATCCGTCGCCAGATTCAGCACCGCAGATAGCTGGCCTCTCTATTTACCTAATGTTGAGGTAGAGGTCTTTACAGGTCCCAAACCTGGCTGCGTGCAGTCTTCAGTCTCTCGCTGATTCCACTCTGGGTTCAGACGGTATTTGGGATCTGGCTTGAAGGACCAATATGTCAGGAAAATTCTAAACACCAACACCAAGCACTGCAAAGCTAAACCTTCAACACCAGAAAGACACAGAGCTTCATTCAATGTATACAGTTTTACTTTGCAAAGGACAATGCGCACCATACGGGTGTGATACACACATTGAATTGTTTTACACATCACAAGTCATTATAAAGGGAGGTTCACAAAGTCCTTCCCTAGAACATCAAACACTTCAGAATTACACAAGTCTCAGGTTACAACTTTTTCCATTAAAGTTAAGACATAATAAATAGGAGGCATTGGTAAATTAGTGTCTGGTCTCTTTCTGGTACAATCAGGTCCTTTCATCTTGTCCATGGCCTTGACCTTCTGTTCCTTCAGACTCAAGCATAAAACCAGAACACATGCACAAAGAATGCTGCTGAGTACATTTCCTAAATCTTAAAAAACATAATGATTGATACAAAGTATAATGAATCACACATTATAATAGTAAAATAATTATAATATACATGATTTTTCTTACAATGAAAAACCTGTTTCAGCCTGTCTGAAATTACATAAAGTTTTCAATAAATTGCTATTTTTTTTTTTTTGTTTTTTTTTTTAAATTTGTTTCTTCTGTTCATTGCTTTTGCATTTTGAAACTTTAGTTATAGTTTGGTTACAATCCAACAGCATCAAATGTGAATACTGGTACATTTCTCCCGGATCTAAGATTGTGTTCAGGAGTGTATCAACAGCTGACAGTTACTGTATGCTAACTCCAGTATGTCTTTTCAAACTGGGACACAGGACTGGTGGGAAGTTGCTCCTTGACATTTTCTGCATGAAGCTCCGGTAATATCAAACAAATGAAACAGTGCAAACATTAAAGAGCAGCACAGTTCCTGGTCTCTTTGCTGAGACCCAGGGAGACCGCCCACCCCCACCCCCACCAGACCCTGCCATCCATGTCCAGCAACTGAGGATAGTGATGAAGAGGATGATGAGAGCTGCATAGCCTGGCCTCATGCAGCTCTGAGCTGGTCTTTTGGCTCTGTGTCTGACTGAAGGAGCTCCATGTCTTCCACTGGGGACCCTCAAGCTTCTCATCTGACTGGCAGAGAAGAAAAAGCAGCTGAAAGAGGAGGGAGATTTAGCTTATGTTACAGTCCTGCAATAATATAATCCTATTTCCTGTCTTGAGTATATATTATAGACTTGGTTGAGATGGGCCAACTTTAGTAGGTCAGGGATTTTCAGGGTTATGGGAGATTGCTGTAGCAGTGTTTGCTAATTATAATGGAGTCCAGAAGGGAGGAAAGCTGCTTTCAATTAGACAAGCAGAGCTAGTGGAGCGTATTCTGTGTTATTTCTAACAGTAAAAAATTCTGCTTTGGTTGGTGAGCACAGTCATGGGCACATTTAGCTGAACACATTTAATGTGAATGAAGTGGCATTTTAGCTGGAAGAGAAATCTGATTAAAAACATGATCTTCCTGCCTGCCACAGTGCCATGTCAGCACAGGGGGTGGAATGAGGTGGTCACGCTGCAACAGCTAAGTTTCTTCAATTTAATTTATTATGTATGATGAAACACATGAAAAATAATTATTTTAAAGCAAAATGTAGATTTAAATTAGCAAGTTAAATTAAATTTTATTTGTAGAGAATTTGTCAAACTTATAAAAGCAAACCCAGTTTTTATTTATTTATTTTTTATTTATTATTTCTTTCAAAGTAGGGGTGATCAATCACTTCTATGATGAATCGCGATGCAGACATGGACAATTCAATGCAGTGACAAAACATGATCCTTTATTTAGATGTTTCTTGATTTTCAGACAGTGGAGCAATAAAGTTGAAAATAACATCAGTATTTACATGTTTATGATTTTTGTCTTATTCAGAACATTCAGATTGATTTCTGAATAGTTATAAATTAAATTAATAGTAGTTCATAATTATCTGACTGTATTCACTGATGAAAATGTAGCATTGTGCAAAAAGAAAATTGAGGATGTGGCATAGCATGATGCATGGTGGAATCAAACTGAATCAAATTATTGAAGGATAAATCGTAATCGAATCGTGAGGTCAGTGAAGATGCACAGACCTACTAGAATCACAAGCCACAAGTAATGCATGAACATGTATATCTTTGGCATTTATAAATGTGTATTTTAAAACAAAAATGAGTGACCAAAATGCTGGAAAAAGGAAGTTTGATGTTAGTTTCATACGTTCACACTGTGTTTTTTAAAGGATGAGAAGAATTGTCCATCATGTCCAGCCGCTTGTGCAGCATTCTTCTCTAGACAATCAGCTCCAGCAGCCCCAGATTAGTCCCCAGAAACAGATTACTACCCGGAACCAGCTCAAGATCAGTCTCCAGAACCAGAATACTCCCCAGAACCAGTTCCATATCAGTACCCAGAACCAGATCAGTGTGGAGGAATACAAGTACCTTGAAGTTCAGCTGGGGAGCAAACTGGACTGCAAATGCAACACAGAACCACTGGAAGAAAGAACAGAGCAGATTCTACTTCTGGAGGAAGCTGAGATTCTTCAATGTCTGCACCAAGATGTTTAATTTCTTCTATCGGTCTGTTGTGGATAGTTAAACCAGCTTTGCAGCATCTGTTGTTGCTGCAGAACCAGATACTTAAAGAGACTGAACAAATTGATCCAGAAGTTCTGGTTCTGTTCTGAAGATTGTCTGGAGCTTCTCTACCCCATCGACGAAAGCAAATCCGGCAGCGCACAGCATACACTGGACCCCAATCAATTATTTGAGAAGGGGGAGGAGGTGGTGCTGCAGGGAGCAAGGGACTGTTGTGGACCGGTTTAATCTTCAAGACATGAAAGGAGTGGTGAACCCTCATGGAATGCAGGAACTTCACCTGGACAGCCACTGGATTGATGACTCTCTGGATGGTGAAAGGCCATAATGAACTTTGGTGCTATCTTTTTGGACTCCACCTGGACCGTTAAGTCTTGGGTGGAGAGCCACACTCGCTGACCCACTTGGTAGGTCGGTGCAGTTGTTGGGCAGTTGCCAGCAATTGACATTGGCAACATAGCGACCAACAGCCATGTCCTGTGACAGTGACAGATGAAGGCCTGGACTGATGGGCAGTTAACCTCCGCCTCCTGGACAGGGAACAGAGGTGGTTGATAGCCATATGCAAACCAATGCTAAAATGAAGAGAGGCCACAGAGAGATGTGAGCATAGTCAACCCCCAGTAATTGTGAAGACCAGGAGGAGGGGGTCTGAGAGACTATTCATTGCAGGGCAGTTTCCAGTTCTTGGTTCATTCATTCTGTCCATTGGTCTGGAGGTGAAATCCAGAGGACAGACTGGCGGTGGTACCCAGCAGAGTGCGGAACTCCCTCCAGAACACAGAAGAAAACTGGGGACCTCGGTCTGACACCACCTCAACAGGGAGGCCATGCAGATGGAATACATGGAGCAGAACCAGCTGGGCAGTCTCTTTAGCAGTGGGGAGCGTGGGCAGAGGCACAAAGTGAACTGGCTTGCTGAAGCTGTCCATGATATTCAGGATGGCAGTGTGGCCTTCAGATGTGAGAAGACCAGTAACAAAGTCCAAGGATATGTGTAACCATGGGTGTGTGAGGAACAGGAAGAGGTCGAAGCAACCCAGCAGGAGGTCGGCAGGGGGTCTTGTGTTGACTGCACGCTGAACAGGCTTTAATGAATTCCTGTGGTTTCTCCTGCAAGGTGGCTCACCAAAAACATTGGAGGAAGGCATGCCATGTCCGTAGAATTTAAAGCAAGGAAGTCTGGATGTTTTTTCTCCACTACTGTTATCTGGTCGGCCAACTGTTCTAACCTGTCTGTTACATAGGCCTGAGGAGGGCGACCAGAACAAATGAAGTGAACTCCTGCAGTGAATAGAACAGTTTGTTTTTTAATAGAATTTCAAAGTGAGGGCTACATGGTGTGGACAGTACTGTAACATCACTATATCAAACTTCAACCATGTAGAAGCAGATTCCACCTCCCTTTGTTTTTCCCAAGAGCTCTGCGGTGCGGTCCGCCAAAATTTCTGGAATCCTGGCAGCTATAATGTGCAGTCTGGGATGTGTTCACTGAGACAAGTTTCAGTGAAGCACAGGCTGGTGCATCTGCTGAAGTCTGTGTTTCTTGTGGTGAGAAGCAGCAGCTCATCCACCTTATTTGCCAGGGAGTGGCCGTTTACCAGATGTAATGATCGGAGCGGAGTAGATAACACCACTGCCTCTTTGACGAGCACTCCGACGCCTTTACTCCATCTATGTCTCTGGCAAATCCCAAGCCAGAACTGCTCCTCCAACCAGAATCTCTGTAAAACTGTGCGGGTCAGGGAAAACTGGAGAAAAAGTTCTAGCAGTGGACTGTCCAATGTTTAAAAGTTCCTCCCTGGTGTCAGTAACCAGAGAGGGACGGCAGAAAACCAGATAAACACAAAAAAAACACACAAAGTACCAGAGTGCGAAGCACAGAGGCTGCTGTCTGCAGCACCATCTTATGATACGTCTTGGAACAGTGTTATTAAGGAATGTAGTGATTAGCTTCATTCATTGTGAATGAGGTCAGGCTCTTTTTAAATATTTAAGAGTCGGTTCTTCCGGCTCCATCAGCGCCATTATTCCAGCACTTCTTTTTTTTTTTTTAGCCTATTTTAGCAATTGTGAATTGTTTTGTGATGGTAAGAAAGTGTTTTTATAAAAAGTTATTGTTTAACATTTTAAATGAAAAACCTAACACAGAACAACACCAAACAAATAAAATAAAGACCAAAATATTAAGTTTGGCATTTTAGATAAAATGCATGATCATTTTACAATTTCTGCTCTCAGCTTTTCAACCCCCAGTATCAGGCAGAGGCTGATTATTTCTGTTTTCACTCATTTCTTATTTTTCTCCCAACAAACTCCCATTTAAATCCATCTCCCGCCTCTCTCTTTGAACCCCGTTAGTACCCCTACGCTGTCTTCAGACAGTATGCTCCCTTTCCTTCTTTTACAGAATGGTATGATCCAAGTCTTCCTAGCATGTGATTGGTTTTGGTTCTCCCTGACGGGAGTGAACTCTTCTTGTTCTCTTCAAAGAGACATCACTAGCTACGTTTACATGGACAAATATTTAATCTGACTCAAATTAATCTGATCAGAAA
Organism: Melanotaenia boesemani; assembly: GCF_017639745.1. Classification (NCBI taxonomy): domain Eukaryota; kingdom Metazoa; phylum Chordata; class Actinopteri; order Atheriniformes; family Melanotaeniidae; genus Melanotaenia; species Melanotaenia boesemani. The sequence continues at coordinate 29,839,612 of NC_055696.1, read as the reverse complement.
TTTGAGCTGACATGTTTGCATGGACACTAGATAAAGTGATCCCACTGTTGTTTTTACACCATGGACAGATTTAACCCTCCAACCTCTAAAGTCGCAAAATTACATCAGGCCATGTATCCAGAAAAAGAGCTTAAGCCTGTTACCACTTTCCACCGTTAGATGGCAGACATATAAATTGGCCGTCAACGATCAGCTGCAGTTCATCAATGATTGACCGCACCACCTGCCACCCCATAGCTAAAAAAAATCAGTCATAGTTCATAGTGAAAGTTATAGAATTTAATGCCGCTGCTAACTGTGATTCCACAATAAGAAATTAGATGAAGAGTTTTACTGCCATCATAATCTCTGGTTCACAATGTTTTTCTTTTTTTTTTTTTTTTAATTTACAGTCTGTCTTAAAAACATTTAAAAAATGCAACGCCTAAAGGGTTAACACGATTGTAATGCCTTTGACTTGCACTGTGCCTACTAGTACTGAAAAAGAAGGGTAATACTTATTTTACTTTTAACCCTTTGAACGTTGAAATGCTCAGTAATCCATAACCCTTTCAGTTTCTAACAAAAACATTGCATCTGTTTTACTGCCGGCATTGTTTAAGTTTTCCCTGTGAGCCCCGATGTGGTTCAAGCAGGAACAGAAACATACACTTTAAAAACGATGGGAATGAGTTTATACAAGATACATTTTTCCTGCTGATCTGACCATGAAAAGGTTTAAACAACCCATTTCGATCGAACTGAAAATTCCTTCCACTTGGATCAGCTGACATGTTTACATGACAGCATTTTTATGCTGATTGGATGTTTGATCGGATCAAAGATACTCCATGTAAAACTGATTCATCACCTGAAAAGTGGCTGGAAATTTTTATTTATACCCACTGAACTGGATTTTAACCCACGTTTTGGTTAGCGGGTGTTAGAGCCAGAAAATGTCATATTAGTCCTAATTTGTTGTTGTAAGCTGTAACATCTCTGTTGTCTATAGTTTTGATTGAGGCAGCCTTTTTACAAGCCTTTACATCAACTTATAAAGAGTTTAATTACCTCTGCCAAGGTGGAGGTTATGTTTCCAGCAGCTCTGGTTTGTTTGTCTGTTAGCAACATAAATTCAAAAGGTATGGACAAATTTTGATGAAGTTGTCAGTAAAACTCCGAAATGGAATAAGGAACAAGTGATTAGATTTTGGGTGTGATCCGGATCACTGCCTTGATCCAGTAACATTCCGAAACCCCTTTTAACCACCAGAGGAGATCATTTTACCAACATGCTAAAAAAAAATGGATTGTTTAACACTGAATTTATGACTAAAACATGGTACAAATAGTTATAAAATGGTTGAAGAAATGATTCAAATGAATAAGGCACACACACATGCAGTGACAAACTCCTCACATTTAGTACACATGCTGTACAAAGATTGTGTGTCGGCACGTTATGCATATTTTTGTGGTTTTGTTTTGTTTTGGGTTTTTTTTCACACTTGCATTTGATGCAACAGTTTGCCCTCTTTCCATAGCTCATACAGTTGGCATGCTTAGTGGTGGTGAAGGGTCTGGAATGTCGTCACTACGCAGTCACTTGCAGACTTAAACAATAATGAATGCACGCCGGGTCATTCTTGCATCAATGCAGCTGCGAAAGAGGACCCATGCATTCAGTGCAGCCATGTCCAAAATGTTACAAAACACAGCAACAGACCTCCTTCTAAATGCAGCTAGAGATGAATTCTGGATCTTGTCTACACGTAACTTGGTCCTGTTGTAGTAAGAGGAGTTAAACATTTTGCCAGCATCTGAGACTTCCTTGTTTATTTTGTTGGAACATAGCCAAAACTTCTGTTCATTACCTCCACTAAGGCACTGGTTATGTTTTCAGTTGCGTCTGTCTGTCTATCAATAACAGTTATGGGCGGACTTTGATTAAATTTTCAGGAAATCTTCAAAATGGAAAAAAGTAATTAGATTATAGGGGTGATCCAGATCACTGGATTTTTTTTAAAGTATTCTTTATTATGGTGAGATATATTGATGCCCCCGATCATTGGCAAAATAAATAGATAAATAAATAAAATCACAATGGCTTAGAGGATGTCTGAACTCAGTGTTTCTTTTTATATCCACAACTCCACATTTTTCTCTTTTTAACCATTATGATCTTAATAATTTTAATCAGTCAGAGTGAAGTAGAAATGGGAGGAGACCCGAGTGTAAGGGATTAAAGAAAGGATACAGCAATGTGGAAAACGTTTGGGATCTGGCTTGTACTCATGAAATCTAAAGTCTCGTAATTCCGTGGACATGTGGACATGGTGATGTGGTAAGATGTCAAACATGATGACGTGTGCATGGATACACATTTAAGTCATGCAGGATGACATAAGCTGCATGTTTGAGTCAGGTCAAACATATTCCGTATACAGTTTTTGAGTGTTTGGTTGAACTACATAGGAAAGATGTAGATCTAAAAAGATCTGTTGTGATACTGCAAAAAGCTTGTTTGCATGAACTGCTGAGAGCCATTTAAAATGATGCTGAAAATAATAAAACATGCATCAGCAAAAGAAGACAGTGTGGTGAAAAACGTGTAACATCAGAGAGAAGTTTTATAAGCCAGGGTATGCAGCTTTTATAGAGCAAGAGGATTTTTTTTTTTTTATACTTTAGCATGTTTTACTTTAGAATTATTCACCATTTAAGGACCAGTGTCACACCCACTTCGTGCCAGATGGCTTACTTCTCATGTTGACGTGGAGCAATAGAAACTTTTATGATCTTGACAAGACCTTGAGGTCTGTCAGTCATTCTGCTCAGAGGATGTCACTCACGGTGTGACAGTTTCAGTTCAACGAGTTCTACTTAGTTATGCCACAAAAACACAATCTACAGTTGATCTTTAAGCTTAATTTATTCTTTTACCAAACTTATTTTTACGTATATAAGAAATAAATACAAATCATTGTATGTATTTATTTTATTTAATTTTTATTCAGCTTTGGGGCTCGCTAGTGGCTAATGGGACATGAAGCATTTGCACAATTTTCTAATAGCAAGAAACAGCTCAGTCAGAAGAAATTTACAAAAAGAAAAAAAAATTCTCAGGTGCATGAATGCTTTCAATGAATTTAACTTTCTAACTATTTAACAATATAAGTTTGTTTTTTGTTGTTTGTTTGTTTTAATAAATAGACATTTACCCAAAGCTGGGGTAAACAGAAACAGATGCTTCAGGTGGAGCTGGCACCTATGAAAACCTTCTTTTTCAAATAAACAGAGTGGTCTAAAAAGATAGAAAATCAATAGAAAAAAAATGTTGCCGTTCCTCCAGCTGCAAGATAGAACCACGCTGGAATAGTAAACACTTCAGTGATTGGCAGGAGCAGGTATTGAGTGCATAAATAATATGTGGAAAGTATTCTTCTGCAAGTTCGTTCCTCTGAAGTAAACCAACCGAGACAACTTTCCAGTTCTCAAAGTCTTCTGCAAATTAGATCCTTGGGACTACCTGGAGCTCCCGGGAGTGGAGCTGCTGCAGAGATGCTAATTGGACCTTGTCTTTCTCACACTGGCTTCCATCCATGCATCTTGTGTGGGATGATCAAGGTCTCAATTACAGCAGATTCATGGCACGTGGGAGCAGCAGGGCTGATAATGATGCTTGTTCAAACAGACAAAGAAGAAAAGAGTTGAAGCACATAGCAACAGTTAGTGGAAGTTAGGAAAGTACCAGGGTTCTCTGCCTGGAATAGGACCTTTTATTACTTTTTTGCTCTTCACTCAGGTTTTTATTGTTGTTCTGAAGTTAAAGAAGTCAGTTTCCTGCTCGACTCTGAGACGTTACAGAACAATGTGAGATCCTCTATCCTGTTCACATTGGATGCTCTGTCTTCATTCTGTGATGCACATACATAATTTCATTCTGCTTTCAGAAACCCGGGTTAGGTTTTATCCTGATTTTTAGAAGACCTGATAGGAGAACTCTAACAAAGGTGAATTTTGCACATTTCCTCCAAAACCTGATGGTAAGCAGGGATACACCTGCAGGCTGCACTCTAAATTAGGATTAGCAGGCTGAGCAGGGTTAAACCTTTTTTTCTTATTACAAATGTGTGTTACTATGGCAACTCAAACCCTTATCTAATCAGCTGCAGTTTATGTGTCAGATAAGAGATCTTTACATAAGAGATTAACATGTATACATAAGTGCTGGGAAACATGATAATAATATTACTATTATTATTATTATTATTACTATTATTACTATTAATAATAATAATAATAATAATAACCCTTAAACCCTCTGCTACATCAGCTCCAACCCAGAGCGCTATTGCTAATGTTTCTCTAAATGTTGAAAAACATCATTCTCATTATCATACTCTTGATCTTGTTCTAACATAGGGCATTGATAGTGAAGAACTAAGTTTTTCCTTATAACCCTGATCTGTCTGATCGTTTCTTAATACACACAATTTAATTCTGATTGAAACAGATGGGTGATGTCTGTCATCTGATCAGCAAGCATGAGAACACGTGTTCTGAGCATTGGATAGAAATTAAACTTACAGCATTACATCTCACCTCTGTTTCTGAATACGGCCCTAAGTCTTGACCTTTTATGGACATTTTGTGCTTTTATCTGTAGGGCAGGTTGGAACATCCTTTTAACCTGTGGAGAGATTGGTACTCAAAGATATGTACAATTTTGCAGTTTACAAACATGTTTTTCAGTCTGACAGAGGGTTTTCATGAAAAAAGAACAACTTCTTAAATGCAACTGAAAAACTGATGAATGGGTCATTGTTCTGGTTGTAATGGTAGCTATGTCTTAATGGCAACAAGAAGAACAAAATCCAGCTTCAATCATTCACCCTGACAGTGCAGAGAGAAGTAGGTGATGGATGTGAAGTCAGTAAAAAGGTAGAACAGAAACCAAGCAGAGCAGCAGCTTCAGGCAAAACTCAGCAGAACAGGAATGAAGTTCAGGAACTGTTGAACTTTGTGGCCAAAAATAATGACTTTAACAGCATGGCTGGGTACAGATGCACCCTGGTCTCTAACACAGATCTCACATCAGTAGCTTGTGTTATCACTAGGGCTGAGCTAGTTGACATGTTGTTATGGCATTAACGCATTATTTAATTAATGCTGTTAATTTTTTTATGATACATAGAGCAGTTGTTTTTTCTTTCTTTTTACACTGTTTTACACACAGACACACACACACACACACACACACACACACACACACACACACACACACACACACATACACACATACATACATACATATATATATATATATATATATATATATATATATATATATATATATATATACTACCGTTCAAAAGTTTGGGGTCACTCTGCCATGGGATTCAATAGGGAAGTGACCCCAAACGTTTGAACAGTAGTGTATATATATATATATGTATATATATATATATATATATATATATATATATAATTTTTTTTACTAAATGCAGTTTTATCCTGGTGGAGCCATAATTTGTGTTTACAGTTTTTTTCGGACTTTGTATACCTGAGGCCTGTACTACGAAGCTGGATTTTCTCTTATTGGGGTAACTTCAGGGTTAACGCTGGGTTTTCTGGACTACGACGCTGGTTCACTTGTTAACCAAGACTCCAGAGCAGGTTTTGTTCTGGATAAGAGGTCAGCAAGTATAAAAGCACCACCTCCTGACCAATCAGATCCCACAAAAAATGGCCTGCCCATTAACCCGTTGGACTTTCCTGATGACATACTGTACAAAAGGTACAGATTTTCAGCAAATAGGCTGAGATACATGTCCGCTGAATATCAGATGAATTGTGCTCCTTTCATTTATACAACAGATACAGTAATAAAGCCTTGTCACTGCTCTGTATTATGTTTTTATATTTGTTCTTTACTTGCTCCCAAGTCCTTTTAGCTGCACTGGGGTTGCTTCTGAAATGGAAGTTAATAATAGTGATCATTCTTTTTCACACATGACATAAGAACTGAGTTATGGAACTATTTGTGCATTCGTGGTGGAGGAATTGATATTCGAACATATAACGCGCTCACACGGGAACGGATCCTTTAAAGAACTGGGAAATATGATCTAAATAAAGCATTTCCAGAAATGTTTGTGCTGTAATACAGTGATCTGAGTGCTGTCAGTTTATATTGTCCCATGAATTAATATTGGATAATCTGACAAATGTACGCGTTAACGGAGTCGTCAATTTTCTGTCAGCATTCCTTCCTGGCTTTTGCTGCAGCAATAGTGTTGCCTTTAGCCTAAATTATATTTTTAAATTCTTTGTATTTTTGAACAGTAATAGTCTGCTCCTCCCTGGTTAAATACACCTCTCTGCAGGGTTTGTCCATGTCCATGTAATTTTAAGATATGTAATAGAGTATATAATATGCTTTTACAATCAATTGAATACATAAAACCATTTCTAAAAAGAAAAAAAAAAACATCCATTCCATCATTTGTTTATTCCAGTTGAGCTTAGACTGAGGGCCGAGGATGACACCCACTCCACCTTAACCTTAAATTACTTTAAGCGCCCTAATTCTGAGTTGTTTTTTTTTTTTCTTATCACCCTCAGAAGATAAAATACCTGACAGTAGAGAGCGTTTAAACACAAAGATGGCACAGACAGAAAACGGCTCACATACCGTGAAGAGAACATACACTGTATATTGCAATACATTTACTTTTTGCCAAACCAACTGTAGGGAACCCCTTCATAAGTGGAATGCAGCACTGGAACCATATCAGTCAAAGAGTTGAGGAACATGAAAGGAGCAACATGCACAGAGGTTGTGCTGAGGCATATTTTTGAGGGCTTTTAAATCAGATATAGCCAGCCAGGTGTTGTTGAGTTTCCGCGCACCGATTGTTGTGGGCCAGGCCGAGTCAAAGTCCATGGCTGTTTTTCAGTCTCAGTCTGTCCCTGGTGATTAGAAAACGGTTGCAGTGGATGTCTGGTGCTAAACGTGTCTGAAGTAATGGTTTGAATCTCAGGTGTGCAGCAGTCTGGGGAGTGCAGAGGAAACTGAAGCCTGAATGCTGTTGGTAAACATTTGCATGCAGTTGATAGTCCTGTAATTAATTTTCCTATCTTTCAGTTTGTGTTCAGCTTAATCCAACTTTGGCACATTTAATTAAGATAGCTCCAGCTCTCCAACCTTTAGCTGACATTTGTCATTTTTATAGCAGTGAAAGGTGAGTTTGTAACGGTGAGTCCCTCTCCAGCATTTATCCAATCTTACTCTTTGTTTTCTTTCAATATAAAAAGTAATACCAAACATAATATAGAACAAGTGTGCCCTTTGTTGCATTGCTTTTCAATTTTCAGCTCATTTCTGTTACTTTCATTTAACAACAGAGAGGCAGAAAACTGATTTATCCTGAGCGAATCCTCGTAGAGATGCAACTCACTGCATATTCATTCATACCTGAACTCAGTAACAAGTTATTAATCAACCAGGGAAGGCGTGTCCTAGACCCAGAAACCTGTTTACATCGTCCTCCTTCATCCAGCTTAGTTTAGAGTTTGCAGCTGAACACACACTCTGAAACAAGCATTAAATCATATTCTCCCTCTGACTCCAGATGACCTCAGTCTGAAGGCTCAGAAAGGATTACTGAACTGTTTCTTTTTCTTTTGGAATATTTCATTTGTAAAAGAGGTGGATGTTATTTGGTCTGTTAACAGACTGGGTTGTTGATCCAACCCAACAACTTCCACAGATCTTTCATTATTAGTCTCTTCTATCAGAACATCAGCTACATAATTTTACGGGTATAAAGGATTATGACAGATGTGATTGATCTATTAAGTGTAAAGTTATCACATGAATCCATACTGAGATCATCATTCATGATAAGCCACAGGAATTCATGATAGATCCTCCATAAATTACTGCATAAGATCATCATGGGTTACGCATTAGTTAAGTATATGGTTTATACCATGATTGTAAAGTGTTACTATTTGAGTTGTTCGTAGTTTATTTTCTTGGTTACCTTTTTTTAAATCATGGGGTTTGTATTGTTTGTTTTTGTAGAGATACTGGCAACTTCCCATTTTTGCATGTAGTGTATGCTGGACAATACCAGATCATGAAAAACAGAGCTGATAAAATTATTCATTACCTAATGTACAACCTATCATGAACTCCTTTGTGGTATACAATATCTGTGGTATGTGTGAATGAGCAAATGTAGTGTAAAAGCACTTTGAGTGGTCAACATATAACTAGAAGAGCGCTATATAATCTGTCTCACCTCTCGCTCTTTCTCTCACTCTCTATCTCTCTCCATATAAATATATATATATATATATATATATATACACATACATACATTTATTTAATATATATCATCTATTATGTAATCTGTGGTTGCCCCCGTTTTAATATATCAGTTTAGTGTGTTTTTGCCCTAATGTGTGTGTGTATATATATATATATATACATATATATATATATTAGGGCTGTCAAAAATATTGTGTTATTGGTGGAAAGTAATTTATGTCATTAATTGCGTTTAATGCAATTAATGTGCAGCATGACAAGTCATTTCTTTGTTATGATGACCGGACATGGAGGCGTCTAGAGGCAAGATGGAAAAGATGAGCCTGCTGACTCCACAATGTTGGAGTGGAATAGATAGATTGAGAATGAATGGATTTGAGAATGAACACAATTTATAGAGCAACCCATGGACGTCGCCTCCATGGAGAATCAAGCTGTTAACACACACTCTTTTTAACACTCACAGAGTGTGAGGTTCCACACCCGCAGTTTTCCCGTATTTATTTATTTATTTTATTTCTTTATTATTATATTATTATATTACGGCTGTCAGTGATCAGCTCATCGGCTTTTATCTTTTGTTGCGTTTGTTCACCGTTCAGCTGAGAAGGAGGAAACTAGCGGTTCATGTTTCACACTGTCACGTATTTACCCAAAAGTATTGTTTTTGGCAGGACCTTCTCTAACAGTAGTTAGCTGGAGATAGACATGGTTTCTACTTCAGCTATGCAGGGGCGGGTCTAGAAAAGTTCTGATGCGGGGCCAGGCAGGAACACTGGCCAGGACCATTATTACTGTAAGTAGATTTTTGGTGACTTTTTGGGCGGCAGTAGCTCAGGAGGAAGAGCAACCTGAAAGTCAGTGGGTGGATGTGACATGCAGTGTAAAGCGCTGTGGCCTTGAGTGATGCGCTGCGACCGGAGCTCCTTCCCAAGAGGAGAGTAGATGGAGTGAACCCTTCTTTTTAAGAGACCAAGAATTGTAATAAAATTATTTACTTCTATACATAAAACTTTTTGTTGTATTATTCTGTAATGATTTCTCCCATTGAACCATGAACTTGCTGTACATAGATTTAGGAACCCAGTTTTACTGGGTGGCATTGTTGGAGATGTTAATTATCTATTTACGATACAATACGATATGATACACCTTTATTGTCAGACAAACTTAAAATTTCTTTTACACAGAACAATCCTTAAACAGTACACACACGAAATATGCTCATATATAAACAAAATATCATGGGCTACACTCACACTGGATTCCTCAAAGTTCAGTTTAGTTTTAAAATTGACTGACATATAAAAGTTTTTCAGTCTTACTTTATGAAACCTGGTATCTTTTTCTAGATGGTAGGACCTCATATTCTGTGCACATGATTTGGATCAGATGTTCCAAATCATCCAGTGTCTTACATTGTACCATCAGCAGTACAGTTTGTACTTTATAAAGAACACACAGCCCTAAGAGGTACAACACGAGTTTATATACAGTTTAAACTACACTACTGAGGATATAATAGCTGAAACTCTGAGGTAGCGATGGATGATACCAATATTTATCATACAATACCATTAGTTTATGGTACTTCTGTCGTGATTTGAGGCGGAAGTGGACCCAAAAGCATGGCGAAAAGGCAGGAGCACAATATCATCTTGGGCGTAAGTGCATGCAGCTTATTCAGTACTTAGTTGAGCCAAAGAGCTGGACAAATCTTTCTAACTCATTCTTTTGAGTAGAAGAGTTAAGCTAAGTGCTGAAATGCTCCTTAAACAACTGAGTCTTTAGCTTGCTCTTAAAAGTGGATAAGGACTCTGCGGATCAGACGGAGTTTGGTAGATTGTTCCACCACTGGGGGACAACAGAGGAGAAGAGTCTAGCTACTGATTTTGTTTTTTCATTGGCAGAGCGTAACTGTCGAGAGGGAGTGTAGCTCTGGATTAAGGCGTGGAGGTAGACAGGAGTCGTTTGGGTTATTGTTTTATAAGCCAGAAGCAGCGCTTTGAATTTGATACACACTGCAACTGGAAGCCAGTGAAGAGTGATTAGCAGCAAAGTGACATGAGCTCTTTTGGGCTGGTTGAAGACCAGACGTGCTGCTGCGTTCTGGATCATCTGCAGAGGTTTAACTGAGCATGCAGGTAGGCCAGCCAGCAAGGAGTTGCAGTAGTCAATGGTGAAATGACCAGAGCCTGAACCAGGAGCTGTGCTGTGTGCTTTGTCAGGTAGGGTCTGATCCTCCTGATGTTGTAGAGAGCAAATCGGCAAGATTAAGCAACTGAGGCAACATGGTCCTTAAAGGTCAGGTAGTTGTCTACCATGGCACCAAGATTCCTGGTAGAAGACGTAGGCACAAGCGTGACAGAGTCAAGCTGCACGCTTATCTGTGGCGGTAAGGAAGGATTGACAGGAAAGGCAATGAGCTTGGTCTTGGACAGATTTAGCTGAAGGTGGCGATCCTTCATCCATGCGGATATATAAGCAAGGCATGCTGGTATTTGCATTGAGACGGTTGTGTTGTCAGGTGGGAAAGAAAGGAAAAGCTGAGTGTCATCTGCATAGCAGTGGTAGGAGAAACCATGAGAGCTAATGACTGCACCGAGTGAGGAGGTGCATAGTGAAAAGAGAAGCGGGCCAAGCACCGAGCCCTGAGGCACCCCTGTTATCAGCCTATGTGATCTGGACACTCCTCCTTGCCAAGACACTTTGAAGGATCTTCCTGTGAGGTAGGACATAAACCACGAGAGAACAGATCCTGAGATTCCAAGCTCCGGGAGTGTGGAGAGGAGGATCTGATGGTTGACCGTGTCAAAGGCAGCAGACAGGTCGAGCAGTAGAAGGATTGAGGATTAACCAGCGGATCTGGCAAGCCGTAGGGAATCAGTAACTGACAGGAGAGCAGTTTCAGTAGAGTGGCCTTGCCAGATTGATATGAATCAAACAGGTTGTTGTCTTAGAGGAACTGTGAGACCTGACTGAAGACGGCACGCTCTAATAGTTTGGACATGAAAGGAAGCAGTGAGACCGACTGGTAGTTTTCAACTTGGGCTGGGCTGAGTGTGGGGTAGCTTGCTTAAAGGCAGGGGGAAAGACATCGAGGAAACACTGAGGAAATAATGGGAAACAGGTGAAGTGAATGAGCAAATCAATATCAGGTGAGCTATTGAACAGGAAATAAAACGGAAAGTAACACACAAGGGGAAGGAACTACAAAATCACATCCCAAAACCCTAAATCCTCAGATCATGACAACTTTAGCAATACCAGTACTCTTTACCCCTTAAAGGCAACTGGCAGGATTGTACATCTTTATTGTAAGGGCAATATGAAATATGAATAAAACTAATAAACATGAATTCTGGAAAGAAATGCTTATAAAAGTTATGCTTTTAATGACTAAATTCAATAAAAATTTTGATCTTTTTTAAGAAGATAAGCTGCAAATTTAACATTTTTAATTGAATATAATATATAAAATAATTAAACAATGCTCATGAACCTGGATTAAATCAGTATAATATTAAACACATCATCACTAACAATAGCAGCGTGACAGAAAAAGAGAAAGGAATAAACTGTGAATGGTTTTCACATGTAATGTCATTACCTAAAACTCTGAGGGTAAAACATTTTGTGTATCATCCATCCATCTATTTTCTATACCACTTATTCAAATGTAGGATCAAAAGCAGCTGGACAGGTATATCTGGACAAGTCGCAGGTCCATCCCAGAGCTGTGGCTGTGCCCAAATCTAATGTCTACATCCACTACCGCACTACCGCCATGGGAAAATAAAAAATAGAATAGATTTGACCATAGAAACTTACAAAACCAACACATTTGGTTTGTCAGCATGTTTCTGCCATCCAACCTCTCTGATTCTATTAATGGCTGATGTTTTGCCTGTTTTTGGTGAAAATATGTCTGCATTCTTTGTACAGATCCATCAGCAGCATTTTTTCTGCTGATGACAAGAACGATACTCTGATTTTAACATCAGTCTGCTGGGATTGTCACACTAAATAAGAATATGGATGTCTGGAATCATTCTGAAATAAATGCATTCATAGAACAACTTGAGGCTTAATGAGGAGATGCCGCTTATTGATTCTGACTTTTAAAGGCAAGTCTTGCTTTCTTGAGCAACTTGGAAAACCCCCCTGACTGAAGAAGTTTTGCACATGTAAACATGGCTACAATCCTTTGTAGCTTTAAAGGTACTTAGGAAATTCATATTCTGAGAATAATGTAAAAGGAAGTGTATGATGTTTGTCATCACTTTAAATCCCTCTATTCTCAACAACAGATCATTTTTCATTCTTCATCATGACTCCGGACTAAACAGCCTGGTTCTGGTGTGAAACTGAACCGAGAGTTTTTCCCTGTTCAGAGTGAAGTTAGCGTCATGGATGTAGGAAATCACAGCTCTGATTGTTGCTGGTGGTCTTTTACAAACAACCACAATTAAATCCATCATTCACCATCATGCCAATCTGAAAAAGGCTGCAAAGTCTTTAAAGTGAAAAATTTTTTCAGTCTGGCAACAGACAAAATAAATGGTTGTCCAACATCAATATATCAAAGTTGGTTTGAAGAACAAAAATATGCAGAACAGCAACATTGTGACGATGATCTCAATCCATCTTCCTTCTTCGAGTTGCAGACCTGAGGCCTGTAGGCTACTACGAAGCTGGATTTTTTCTTATCGAGGTAACTTAAGTCAGGGGTTGAGTCTGGGACAATGGAACATGGACAAATATTTCATCTGTCCGAATGAGATCAATCTGATTAATTTTACTGACATGTTTACATGGATGTCAGATAAAAGTGATCCGATCAAATGCATTTACATGATAGAAAGATTTAATGTGATTGTAACACTGTTAACATGCAAAATGCCGACTAGTTTGAATGAAAAATGTTTTCTTTTTTTATTTTGAACCTTTTGATCGTCAAAACGCTCAATAATCCTCAACTTAGTTTAGAACAAAAACGTAACATTCTGTTTGCTGTCAGAATTTTTAAAGTCTTCCCTGCAAGGCAACACAAACTGATCGGACTGAATGTATTCATGGTTATTTTTTCATGCTGATCTGATCGTAAAAAGGTTAAAACCTACTTCTCCCAAACAGATTGAAAATTCGTTCGATCAGCTAACATCACCTAACAAACATTTTGGTGTTCATGTCAATGAATACCTGAGGACTGTGGAATTACTCTTTCCTACAGTTCACCAACTTTTACACCCCTCTCCATCCTCTGAGAAGGCTTTGTGTTGGCATGGCAACCGTCTTTTAGAGCTGGTGGGCTGTGTTGTTTTCATTCCTTCACCAACCAAACTACAGCTTCGTGGCAGCTGCTGTTGTTAGAAAGATTAAAACTAAATTAATTAAAACAGTGTTGGAGCATTTGCTCAAATAAAGAAACTATTTCATGTTGGTGAGACTCCGGATCAGTTTCTCCACAACTTCACAGCATCATCATCAGAACCAGCAGGAATTCACAGCTTCTCCCTGCTGGAGATAATCCTTCTGGTTTTTAAATTACTGTGTTTTTTATTATTTATTTATTTATTTATTTGGTCAATTTATTCATTCATTCATTCATTGTCTATTTTTAGCTGCAGATAGTGAATCTAGTTTGGTTAAAATGACTCCTTTTTAACCCTTTTAAAGTAGAAAGGTGCCATATTAAATACATAAATACAGCACTGAATAATAACACTGGAAATAAACACATCGAATAAATGAACGAATAAATGTATAAATAACGCCCTTAAATGTGTCATTTATTGAGGCATATTTATGTGCTTCAGAAGCATGACGTTATTACGTATTCTACCTTGCTGCTGCTTTGTAAGTACTGAACACCAGAAGGCAGAGAGGCTCAGTGTTTGGTACTGATGGATGATTCTCATTTTAATCCCAGAGAACTAAAAAGATAAAAAAAAACAAAAAAAAAACAAATCTGTTTTTGGACGGAGTCCCTGCAGAAGTTCTCCAACTGTTAACATTGATTGACAAACTACCGGATAATTCCTTTCATGGCATTTAATCTCAAAGCTTTAAAAAGCACAGATGCTTACGGCTATTTCACTGCAGGCTGGGTGACTGACTGGAAAATATAGCATCTCAAGGACAAGAAAATCTTTTTGCTTAAAGGTAAGGTAAGTCGTGTTCTGGTGATCAACTTCATGTAAACAGCGGCTAACACTATGTAGCTGTTAGCACTGCACAGGCGGAGGCTAGGACCATTTAAATTGTCAACCGAGTTATAGAGGAAGACTGATGAGCGACATATGAGTGATGATAAAGTCCCAAATAAACTATTTTGGAATTAAAAATGGTGTGTGAACGAGCATCAAACTCCTTACTGTTGTAACAATTGTGTGTGTTTGGTAGCGTAACCTAGTACCTGAAGTTTCTTTCATGTAATGTTGTACTTGCCCCAAGGTAATTAAAATCTCACACTCATCCTGATTCTACTTCACTAAGAAATCGTATTCTTTCACTTCAGGCGAATCCCTCTTAGGCCATAAATGCCACACCCACACAACCCTGGGTTGTTGTTAAAGAGGATGGGGCAGTGCTAATGGCCCGCTGCACCTGTAAAACTGGATTAGGTGAAGTATGCTCACATGCAGCTGCACTGATGTATGCACTACTGGCTCCAGTCAATCCCAAAGATGGACAGTCCAGCACTCAAATGGCCTGTGCCTGGGTCCTCCTGAGCAAAACATCTAAAATCCAGTATGAAGAACTCAAAATATCAATGACCCTAAAGAGTCCTTCAAAATCCAATCATCTACCCAGCATTCATGTCCCTTCAGAAGATGAGTATATGAAATTCCTCCAGCAGCTACATGAGTGTGATGTTCAGGATAGTAATCCCAAAGGAACAGCTATTTTGTGATTGAGGGTCACAGATACATACCAAAGAACCTCCAACTGAACTTACCACAACCTCTAACAAGTCTCTTCTCGAATGCTAGATTATTTGCCGACTTATCATCACTACTAGTAGAGAGACAAAAGGTATTTGATAATCTTCAGCTAACAGAGCAAGAGGTATGTACAAACAAACTGGCAGTCTAATTCTTTCCGAACTTTCTAATGCACTTCCTAATTTTCTAATATTATTGGTATAGTTACTAAGATTACTTATGAAGCTTGAGTATTGAAGTTTATTTATGAACACTTTTGTTAAAAGCTTCTGATAAATTGACAAATTGGCTAAGTACTGGTTTTAAGTGTATTATTTGTACTTTGCTCCTTTAATGTTTAAAACGTCTTGATTTTTTTCAGTAGAAACACTAGAAAACACTCAGCCAGCAAGGTGTGGGGCAAAGAGCAGGCAGAGTCACAGCATCAGGTTTCCATGAGGCAGGCAGGACGGACAGTGCCATATCCTTCATTAAAAGGATTTGTTACCCTTGATCCTGTCGGTTTTCTACTGAGGTGAGTGAGGCCATTAAGCTAAAGACAGAGGTGCATATGGAAAGAACCAACCAGGGTCACCCAGAGTTGACTTTCCTTTCATTGGTAAGCCATAATGGTGTGTAAAAAAAACTTCTTATTGTTCCACTTTGCAAGCTCAAAATACAATTCCAAAATAATAAAAAGAAAAAAAGAAAGAAAAAAAGAAAAAAATACTTTTATATTTCTGCTCTGTCAAAAAGACAGGTAATTACACAATTAGATAATAGAATAGAATAGAATAGAATAGAATAGAATAGAAATACTTTATTAATCCCTTTGGAGAGTCCTCAGGGAAATTTGGGTACCAGCAGCAATACAACACCAACAGTAAAGCAGGATAAGCACAAGACACAATATATACAGATACAAAGCAAAATAGAGGCAACAAGGTGCAAGAAAAGCACAAATAGAATGCAATAAATAACAATAAAATAACAATAGCACCAGAGGATGTGATTATCTCCAAATCAAAACAGTGCAAAAGAGGATACTTTCACAGGTCTTGCATTCATATGACAAAGGTTCCAAAAATGTGGAAAAGTTATGAACGCAGGAAGATACAGAAAAAATGAGCCACTACACTGTTATGCAACAGACATTGTACAAAATAACATTTCAAAATCTTTATTTTCAGTTAAATTTAGCCTAAGATTAAGTTTCCTAATGTTCTAATTCTAATGATCATATTCTGACATACTGTACCTACTTTAAATTAAATTTAAATAGAGGTGAGGACAGAAAGAGGAAGAGGGAAGAATAAAAGTAAAGGGAGGAGGGAAGAGGAGTAGAAGAAGGAACAGAAGGTGAGAGGAGAGGCAGAGGGGAGGAAAGGAGGATGAGGAACAGAGGAAGGAAGGTGAGAGGAGAGAGGCAGAGGAGGGGAAATGAAAGGATGATGTGGGAAGGGGAGAGGATAATAGAGAATAATAATGAAACAAGTATATATCACTTGTCATTTGTAACAAAATTCACACATTTAATTAAATATGAAATTCTTTGTGTGTAGGGATGATTAATTCTGCATGCCATCACTCTGGTGGAACAACAGGAGGGCAAACATTAACGAAGGCACAGTACACTTTCACCATTTTGTCTAGTGGACTGAGTCCATGTGGTGCTGAATAACAAAGTGATATGGGTATAGTTCCTTGCAAAATGGTGCACTTATTCCTTACAAGTCCTATAATTCTCTCCACATGGATGCGCACTGCTGCCAGTCCCCACAATGATGCAACTTCAGGGTGAAGCTGCGGTTTCCTTTGGTAAAGGCAGGTATCTTCAGTCATGCATTGACCAATCCCAAAGAATGTGCTACATTAAACCCTCTGTCAGCAAGAACCACAGCAGATTAAGAAATCCACTATGCTCTGTCAAACACTTATTGGTAGTCCTCGCACCCCAACCATTTGAAACAAAGCTAATTACCCCTTGTGGTGTTATAGAAATTAGATAACTATATTATAATGTTTATATTGTGAATATGTTTGCATTCATCAAAAGATGATAGCACACATATTTCAAAACAGTCAATAATACTGGTACAATTTTTAAAGTTCTTTCTGTAACACATTGTTCTTTCTGTAACACATTGGGAGAGAAATTAAAATTTGATCTCTACCTTATAATATTACACAGCCTAAAATACATAACATGCAGTGTGGTGTTGAAAACCCGACTAGCGGTTGATGTTGACACATGAAACAAATTAGGTAAAAAATAAAAGTGGCAAGTTCGTCCTTGAGCGCGTTAAAGTAACAGCTGCTGAAAAAGTGATAGACATGACTTAACTTTAAGGAATGATGATGATATAAAGAGAATACAACAATCAATTTACAATAAGAAGGCAGACCGATTAACTCATTGACTTTCCCATCTTTGCCTTTTGAAACTTTCTTGATTGAAAGATAATTAATATACTTGACCATTAAGTTTAGAAAATTCAGTTTTTAATCTCATACATTCCTCATTAAGTCTTTAATTGTGAACCATCTATCTCCAACACAACCTCCTCTCTGCCATTCCCTTTTGTTTTCCTTTCCCCCTGCTGGTCATTGTGGTCCACCTCCTGTCTGTCCTCTCCTCGGTGCTGCTGGTCATTGTGGTCCACCTCCTGTCTGTCCTCTCCTCTGGCCTGCTGGTCATTGTGGTCCACCTCCTGTCTGTCCTCCCCTCGGTGCTGCTGGTCATTGTGGTCCACCTCCTGTCTGTCCTCCCCTCGGTGCTGCTGGTCATTGTGGTCCACCTCCTGTCTGTCCTCTCCTCTGGCCTGCTGGTCATTGTGGTCCACCTCCTGTCTGTCCTCTCCTCTGGCCTGCTGGTCATTGTGGTCCACCTCCTGTCCTTCTTCTGCTTTTCCTGTCCCTCTTCTGTCAGCACCGTTCACCACTCTTTTTCTTTTCAGGGCTTGAGTGTGTTCAAACCTTGCCATTTGATACTTGTTGGGAGAACTTAGAGGAGGAAATATTATTGACACATAGTCCGGGCTTAGTGGGTTCTGTCTTTTTGCACCTGATGAGACAAATTTATCAGTTAATATTACTCGGCCTGTTTCCAGAGCAACTACAATCAAGTAACCAGATGAATGAAATATGTTAAGTTAATCTAAGGTATCAGTACAATAAATTATGAACATTGACCTACCACCCGAAGTTAACAAAAACTAATAAAAATTAATGCTGTTTGTGCACAGCAGCAGCCATAAACAATAAAACAATAGGGAAACTGATTAAAATATATGCTGCTGTTTTACCAACTGACAAACTGCAGGGGAGAGCTTAGCGGCTAGCTTAGCAGCTTCGCTTGTTGTACTGTTAGCTAACTTTTGTTGCTGTAGACCAATATGTAAGCTAAGCTAACAACTGCAATCTCTGTTGCAAGATCTTCTTATTAAATGATAATCAAATGCATTTGTTACAAGAAGTGTCTAATTGGATTGACTCGAATCACTTAGTTTTCTGAAAAGTTTGTACATCAAACCTAACTAGCAACAGCTATAGCTAGTTTTCCTAACTTTCATTTTAACTGACCTGATACGAAATGCACACTGCACAGACTGCTACTTGCAGTCAGTGTCCAATTAGCGCTCCTGATCACTGAAAGCCATATTCTTCTTTTGGTAATGGACAGAAAGAAATATCACAGTCTCCTTTCTTGGTGTCACACCCAACTGCACAGCATATTGATGGCATCTCCGATGACCTGCATGGTTCACTGTACTCAGTTTCAAATTTTTTAAACTACTAACAGTCAATACTAGCATTTGAGTGCAGTGAAGCGCGTTTGTGAGGTCAGCTACCATGTATGAATGGAAATAAACATATGGACCATTCTCATGTTGGGTGGCAAAAAAGCTAGCTGGGACCGGTTCCCGCTATAATGACTATTAACTGTTCCCCATGTCATGGCGCAAGCAGACTTTACACTTTCCAAACCAGTTCAGCACTTATGTGGTCAGGTCAGACAGTGTGCTCAGATATTTTGAAAGAAACGTGCACTTGTTAATGTTCAAAATCCATATAATTTTACAAATTTCAGGTTAAAACAAAAGCTTGCATTTACACCATGAGAAACTTGAGAATGTTTTGTTCATTTGCTGCTTCACATAAAACATGACTTACATATAAACTTGTTGATGAACATTTTTGTTGAACAAACAAGACAATTTTTAAAAACTTTAATATAATTTGTACTCTTTCAAACTCTTTCAGATCATCCTTTTGCCTTCTTAGGAGTGCAGACAAACACAAAGATGGATGGGACATAGGCTAGGGACAACAGGTTTAAAGGGAAGACAACATTAGTGTCAGTTACATGTCCTTTAACAACAGACTAGCATGAAGTTAAACCACTGCAATAACGTGAAACCACTACAGTTTGCTTTATAATTTAGTAAAGCATCGTCTTTACTTTTTCATTAATAAATATATTCAAAATTAGAGTAGCCCACCATGAATAGACTTTGAAAGCGTATGAAACAAAATTTTCAACAAACTTGCCACTGACAAAGTGCTTGTTACACATCTGAGAGCTATCTGAGCTTTCAGTTATCTCGTTTGATGGCAGCAGCACATTTATCCTGTCTTTCAGGGTCAGCAGGTAGTCTGTAAAATGAAATCCCATTCTTGGGATGTCGATTGGACCATCCAAAGGCACAGCACGGATGTACCATTATTATTATTTTTGTTATTTTGATACAAAAAGCTAGCTGTAGCAGATGAGCCGGGTACTCTTGCTTTGTTTATCTTTTTGCCACCCGCAAACGATGCTGATATGCAAATTACATGATCAATGACGAAAGCTGAGAATGGTCTATATAATGAATCAAATGTATCATTGCTATGTCAGTTTATAAAAAAATGAAAACACTGAATAATGTATCAAATTCATAATTAATTGGATATGTTTTTAAGTTATTTAAATTAATTAAATTGATGTCACATATTTGATTATTTCATGTTTCCTTGGCTGTATCATGAATTAATTTAAACTGTCACTGCAGATCATTAGATCCCAATGTTACTTTGTTCTGTAAGTCACTTTAAAATGAAAATAATATGATTCCTGTTTTATTTTTCTTGATTTACTGTTATGTTGTTTCATGTTCTAGGTTTTTGGCATTTTCTTGGTTTATGTTCTTAGTTTTTGGCTCATGTTTAGTTCTGCGTTATTTTTTGGTTTCTGCTCATTAGTTCACCTGGGGGGTATTCCACGAACGTAGCTAAAGAAAGCCAGGCTGTATCGGGAAAGCCTCACTCAAACTAACACCATCTCTGAATTAAGGCTCAAGTCGTTCCACTAACACATTTTAGCTCCATCCACTTGAGGCTAATTGAAGCAAGGCTTACATAGTCTGGCTATGTGGGAGATCCTGAGGAACGTAGGAAGCCCTGACAAGTGGATGGTGGAAAAGAGGAGCTGTAGAAAAAGAGAGCAAGCCGAGAGCTGTCATTTTCTCAGCAGCTGAACAAAGAATGCTGTTGGAGATCAGGGACGTGCGGTGGGGTTCATGGCTGGCGAGGCACTGACTCCTCTGGAGTCAGATTTACAATTTTAAGAACTGTAAAGAGCATCTTATTTCACTGTTCATCCAACAGTATGCAACTATGCCCCCTTGAGGTGAGGTAGAGTACTGCCTGCCACACCTGCTGACTTTTCTCTGCACTTTATTGTACAATCAGGAATAATTCTCTCACACATACATTAAAGACATTACACAGACTGTAGAGAGTCATGGTGTAATAAATATTTCTGTAAAGTTCATATTGACAATATGTTGAGGAGCAGAAACGGGCAGCATCATGCAACCCAGTTTGTATTGGATCACGCAGTCAGTCAGAGTCGCCACTGCCTCACCTGAGATTTCTGCCCTGGACTGGATCGGGAATTCTTCAAATTTGGCGATTTGTTGTGTAGAGTCATACTGAAAATGCATTTTTAACACAGATCAGTGGACAACAAGCAATCCAGCCAAAGCTGCCTGCACCAGGTTAGAGTAAAGTACCAGAACATATCAGGGTGGGAGAGAATCAGCTGATTCCAGTTTTACTGTTAGCCAACCAGAGGCAGTGGAGGTCGGGTGTTCATGAAATTGGGGAGGGGGTTTGATAAGGTATTAATTATTTTTAATGAATACCATGTTCTTTATCATTTAATTTCATGTTCAGTACGTGCATAGTTGCGTTTCTTTAGTTACACTGGCACTGACAGATGTATTGATTATTCAAGGCAAAGTAGTGATATAAGTGTTTTTTTTGTTTAGTTTTTTTTTTTTTTTATACCAGAATGAGGGTGGGAGCGCAGCATTCTACCAAGTGAAACTTTCTTTTGGGAGTCTGTATCAGACCTTTGAGACACCGTTTAAAGGCAAAATAAGTAGCATTGACACCTAGTGTTTCAAATCAGAACTGCAGTCGAAAGAGAAAAACACGGAGAGCGTTCTTCCCCCCTCCCCTTTGGAGAGTTTTGCATAGGTTGCCGGTTTGTGAGAGGACGGTTCTTTTATACAGTCTATGAAGGACGGAGAACATAGCGCCAGCAAACATGATGATGAGGAGCGAAGATGATTCACACACACAGTAAGTTGCTATGCTTTGAAATGCTAGCGCCAATTTCACGCGCTAATTTACGTTAGCATAAAAAAGAGTGTAAACAAAAGCTACATTAATCAACAAATGCCACACAGCGGCAGTTTTCCCTCAGTCTCACTTAATAAATTAATTTGATAGTAATTTCATAAGTTTATAAGGACAAACACTGGATTCACTTGGCCTAAACATCATTACATTTGTTGCTGTAAACTAACAGGCCACGAATTTACTCCACTAATACATCCATACAGTCACACAAATTAATTTAATGAGTGCAGAGAAATAAATTAGACTAAAATCTTTGTAAATCAAGATAAACTTTTCGGTTAATTTAATCAAAATTCCGGTGCGTGAGGATGAAACTGGACTGGGTTTGATTAGCCTCTGACAAGGCAGAGGAGATATAGCCACCTTTTGATAAAATTGTAGTAGTATAGGGTGGTACAGTACAAAAGATAACTAACTATGCCACCGGGAGATTTATGAAACATACCAAGGGCCAGAAACATGTTAATATAAATATAAAAATTTTATTTAACCAAAAAAAAAAAACAAAAAACAAAAACAAAAAAAATAACAACACATAGGTGCAAAAATAAGCTGGCACTGAGGCGAAGGATGGAAATTGCATCAGGGCTCGGGCCTACCGTAGAGCAGTACCAATAACTAACAAGAGGAGGGAGTCCACACACAGCAAAAAGGAGAGGTTGCAAAGTAACACCACCACCAAGGACTGAACTGTAAAACATAATTTAAACAATTGAGCAAACAAATAAATGCAAAACAGGGAAAAGTAAAATAATTATTTAAAACAATGTAAGTCCTTTAAATATTTAGTCCCTGCTCTAAGCAGCCAAGCAAAGTTGATGCTGCTCATGCGGTCATCCGTTTGGTCGACAAACCCTTGACAAAGTCTGAGCAAGCAGAGTACAGGTTGAACTGTCAGAACAGGAAACTGTGAAGCACTAAAACAGCAGTGGTCCTCTAAGGACTGGAGATCAGGCACCTTACTTCATTGGCATTGGCACAGTACCATAAAACGTGCAGAGAACAGGATCAAAAGTAGCGGCTCAATTGTGCCATGATCGAAGCAGACATTTAGCAGTGCGCACAGCATCCAGCAGAGCAGTCAGTTTCCACACCCCAGCAGCCAGTAGCGCTGCATGGAGAAGGCTGGCACCTTACCGACAGCATTCCAAGACAAAAGATTTAGCCATGCCAAACCACAGCCACCACAGGAGATGGAGGGAAAGAGGCTGGCTGCCTAAACACATCCACTTTTAAAAGGATGCACAGCCCTGCCCAATAATCAAGGTGGTTGGCAAGACTGGCATAGTGCCATGTAGTGGCCAGTAGAGTGACAAACTCTGGCCACATAAGTGCCAGCTCTACCAGGTGATCTAAATGCAGGCCCATGATAGAGGTACTAGGATTGCAATACCTGAATAAATCCTAATGTGCAGCACAGACAATCTACATACATGCTAAGAAGCACCAATCTTAGCATGTAGCTGACAAAAATGACCAGAAGAAACTCAGCTACAGGCTTTGTTGGGCATTGCCACCCAAACCAAGCCAAATTAAAACCACAAAAACTTGAAAAAAAAAAAAAAAAAGTAAAAGGTCTGTCTTACCTAAGATGTTTTGTGATAAAAAAAAAAAAGTTATATTCCATAAAAAATGTTGCTAAAGTGTACTGCTTGACTCTGTGTTAGAAGTGGTTAATGAAGGTTCAGATTATTTTCATTAAGAAGAAAAGTTTTTGAAGATCAACTGAGACCTCCTTCTACAATGTATACAATAAACAAGATTAATGCAGTGCAAAATAATAGTTTTTGCACTGCTAGCAAAACATGGATAAAATTGTAAAAGTACCAATGGACAAACAATGATTTATTCTAAGAACAGAAGTTTCAGCTACCAAGAAAAAAACAAGTAAATATGACAAGCCAGGCATATCTTGCCTTAGGCACTACTAGAGTGCCTCTAGAGAGAGAGTGGCGCCACCGGAAGCTCAAAACGCTTGCCGATCACGTGGTCCATGTAGCCTCCAAAAGTTCCAGGAAGTGCTTGGCGGCCAATACAAAATAATAAGAAAACTACGATAATCGGTAAATAATGATCAATGAAGGCTTTGCTTTGCAATATTTTTATAGTTGTGTTCATTGATATGAATCATGTTAAGTTTACTAAACCTGTATGACATCAACAGCAATGTAAATCGTTATATTTTCTGTTTTTTTAACTTTATCTTTCAGACTTGACTGAGGCATACCAACAGGTGACGACAATGATTTACCAAGTGACTACACAATAAATCTGGGCTCACAGCATAATGATAACTGTTCTTACAGGAAATCTATATCCAATAAAAAAAATTTAGATCCCAATTCATTTCAAATAAATGGGTTATCTATTCTTACTTATTAGTATCTACTTGTGTGAATTGCTTTTAAGTCTTAAGACTTATTTTGACTGAGGCAGACTGATAACTACACAAGTCTGGACTCAGAATATAATGTGTTCTTATAGAAAATCCATGGCAAATAAATAAAATTTTGAATTCAATTCATGGAAAATACATGGCTTTCTATCACTATTTGTTAACTATCCCAAGACTTACTCCCTACATATACATAATAAATCAGACAAACACTCTTTGTTTTCCAAATGCATTTAATACCTAAAAGAATTCGTTTACAATAAAACTCGACTAGATCAGCATGTCTAGCCATTTCTTTTCTCTGCTATCCTTGAATACAGTCTTCACCATGGTATGCTGTGCTGCATGGGGATGCTCCAATTGCTCAGAGAAAGGCGTGCGTATGTATGGCTTCCCCAAAGACAGGGACAGAAGGAAAATATGGATGGCCAAAGTCAGCAGGATACATCTGACCACCATCAGGGACTGTGAAAACAAAAAAATATGTGAGGTAATCATATTAAAACAATGCATTTACACATTTTCAAAGACCATATCATTGGGAAGTTTAATATTTTTAAATTAAACACAGAGAACACATCACAGGGAGATTTATATGGTTGAGGTTGCAGAATGTAGAAAAAAAGACAGGAAACAACACTTAAAAGTGGCCAAAGCAGGAAGGCGTCAGGCAACCCCAGAACTGCTGAAAGTTCTTCAGGACAATGCTGCACGAGGGAAGAGTGATATACTTCCCTTAAGCATCTCTCTGCTTCTCTGCTCTCATCCTGCACACTGGGAGAGTGCTGAGTGCTTTCTAGTGCAGCAAATGCACTCAAGTACAATCAGCCACTTATTTTGTATTTGTATATTTTGTTAAGTTCTTAAGGTTAATATGTTTGTTACATTTAACAGGTTAGGTTTTATAGTTGCAAAGATTGTAAACATATATACTAAGAGTATTGTGCTATCTAATACTGTGTATTCATTTTCATATCTTTGTCCATAATTCCACATCCTTATAAATACATTAAAATTAAATAAAAATGTAACTACAATCGCTCTCCCTACACATTAACCTCGCTATCAACGGCGTTGGATCAATTTATATTGACGAACAGAATTTACATTCATCAGCCTGTGGCATCTGTTGCTATCAGTGTGCTAGCATAAACTTTTATCGGTTTATAATCTCTAAATATATTAATCTAGACGGTGACAATCCGTCAACATATTTAATTACTCCTGTCAAGTTGATGTCGATGCACAACTGATACGGAAATATGACTATTAAAACATTTTACCTTGAAGAAGTGTAGCTCCGACAATCTGCTCCATTGAAATACATTGACCGTCGCTTAGCTTTTGAGGGGCTCCATACGCCGCCATTGCTGTGAAAAAACTGAACCATTGCAGTGAACGGAGATGGCGCCACTCTCTCTCTAGAGGCACTCTAGGCACTACCAGGTAATGGTCATGTAATGCTAATGGCTAATGGTGGGCAATGAAGAGAGATCACAGTGTGTTGTACGTCTCAAAATATCAACATCTGACAGTATGAAGCAAAACAAGTTATAACGCTTGTTTGGGGGAAGGGGCTTGACATTGTTGTTGTCGATGCAAAGGGCGTCCTGCTGAAAAGTTTGCTGCTCTAAGGTGAATTTGGGATCTAACCCTCCTTTCCCCTTACTCTGATTGGATGATACATATCTCAATCATCAAAATTGATCAATGGATTGGCAACCGAATATAAAATCAAACTGCCAGTGGAAGATGGCTGTAGCCGATGCTTGAGGCACTCCAACCACAGAGCAGTCAGGTAAATGGTCAGGGTTTTGGATGCTTCTAAGGCTTTTGTAGCTTCTATAAATCGTGCCAGAAATGCAACAATGTCACTCAGTGTCTCTTGTCAGGTGTGTGTGTTCTCCTCGTTTCTCTAATAAAGCTGACTGCAGGACATTCTAAGTTGGTTTACTATTGTGTAAAACGAGTTACACTATTTGTTGGTCAGAGTTAATAAGAAATGTATGTTGTTAGGGTGCCTTCGTTTTCTTTTGGTGACTTTTAATACCGGCACCCTACCTTGTTTTGTGCATTTATTTTATTATTGTAAGGCAAGGCAAGGCAAATTTATTTGTATAGTACAGGGGTTGGCAACCTGCGGCTCTGGAGCTGCATGAGGCTCTTCACCCTCAGAATCAGAATCAGAATCAGAAAGGTTTTTTATTGCCTCATTGTAGCAGCTCCCTTTGGCCTTGGAAAAAAAAAACGAAATGGTATTTCTTAATTGATTTTTATTCATATTATTAGTTTATTTTGTTGGGCAGTTATCTTGGAGTTTGAGTTGATGCCATCTAATTTTAAAAGAACTATTTTTAATTTCTAATTTGTCAACGAAAATATACGTCAGTCACATAACATCATCAGCCTTTGCCTTTACGTGCTGGCGGCTTTTGTAGTGTGCGACCCCTGCAGTGGCCTAACCATGAAAAAATCCCAAAAAAGAAGTTTCGGAAGAAAATAGAGTTTAATTCAGCGTGGACATATTCATTTGCCTTCATCGCCAATGACGCTGGCTTACCTTCGTGCTTGATATGTGGTGAGAAGATAGTGAACAACAAAAAATGTAACGTTGAAAGACACTTCCAAAACAAGCACTCTGCATTTGCGAAAAATACCCAACCGAAGATGAGCAAAAGAGAGCAATTTCGGAACTGCTACGAAAAGCTGAAGAGAGCAAACTATCTTTAAAGAAGTGGATTACCTCTCCACAGTCAACTAGCACAGCTAGTTTTGTGGCAGCTCTGGAGATCGTAAAGAGGGGGAAGCCGTTCACAGACGGGGAATATATGAAAGATTCGTTCATAAAAATATCAGAGCATCTATTCTCCGATTTTAAAAACAAGCAGGAAATAGTTCGGAAAATTAAAGAAATGCCTCTCTCCGCAAAGACCGTCAGGGACAGGACCAATAGAATGGCAGAAAACGTCACCAGTAAGCAAATTAAGGACATCAATTTA
The DNA here is from genome assembly GCF_017639745.1 of Melanotaenia boesemani. Classification (NCBI taxonomy): domain Eukaryota; kingdom Metazoa; phylum Chordata; class Actinopteri; order Atheriniformes; family Melanotaeniidae; genus Melanotaenia; species Melanotaenia boesemani. The sequence continues at coordinate 29,812,282 of NC_055696.1, read as the reverse complement.
TCTCAAGCATTTTCAATTGCTTGTGATGAGTCAAGTGACGTAAACGATGTTGAGCAGACAGCACTGTTATGCAGATATGTCAACTCTGATGGGCCGCAGGAAGAACTGATTGAACTCATACCGCTAAAGAGCCAAACACGGGGGCAGGACATTTGTGAAGCTGTTGTGAGTTGTCTAGAAGCGAAAGGAATAAAGACCACTCACCTGGTGTCAGTATCTACTGATGGGGCACCCAGTATGAGAGGAGCACAGAAGGGCTTTGTGAATTTATTTCAAAAGTCACTGGATCGAGAGCTCATGACGTTTCACTGCATCCTCCACCAAGAAGCACTGTGCGCACAAACTTTCCCCCCTGAATGTATGGAAGTTATGAACCTCATTATCAAGATAGTGAAGAAAATAATTGCGAACGGGTTAAGCCACCGTCAGTTTTGTTCATTGTTAGAAGTCGACAACGAATATTCAGATCTCCTTGCTGCACAACGGAGTCCGGTGGCTGTCCAGGGGAGAGGTGCTGAAAGGCTTCGCTGCCTGTCTGGAGCATGTGAAAACCTTCTTGGAAAGCAAAGGCCTCAGCTATCCTGAACTGGAAGACTACAATTAGCTGGGAAAGTTTTACTTTATGGTAGACATGACAAGCCACTTGAACACGCTGAATAAAAATCTCCAAGGAAAAGGAAGCCGGCCCTGCAGATGCTGGAGGATATTTTAGTGTTTGAGCGCAAGATGACGGTGTTTGCAAGAGATGCGCAAAAGGGTACGCTCTTTCACTTCCCCTCCCTAAGACAGTTCAAAGAAGCGAACAATTACATAGATTGTGATTATTTTTACCGTGCCATCATTGCAATGCAAGCTGCATTTGGAGAAAGATTCAGTGATTTCAGAAAGGAGAAACCTACTCTTTCTTTCCCTGTCACACTGCTGGACATCGACCCATCCCTTCTGAACACAGCTGCATTCACCGTAGTAAGTAAGCCTGATCTAGAAATTGAACTGGCTGACATAGCGGATAAAGATATGTGGGTAAATAAGTTCAAATCACTGACGGCGGAGCTCAAAGAAATCGCCCGTCAGAAGGCTGTTCACGCTAAAGAGCACAAATGGAGTGATATGGAAAAACTCCCACACCCCGACAAACTTGTTTTTGAAACATGGAGTGCCATTCCTGACACGTATATTAACATGAAAAAATATGCCTTTGGAGTCCTGTCCATCTTTGGCTCAACATACTTGTGCGAGCAAGTTTTTTCAAGCATGAACTTCATAAAGTCCAAATACCGCTCCCGCCTCACAGATGAGAGCCTCCAGTCCTGTTTAAAGATTAAAGTCACATCTTACAGCCCCGACATAGGGAAGATCTTCAGTGAACTTCAGACACAGAAGTCATATTAAACATGCAAGAACAATAGCATTTAAAAAGCTAATTTTTCCCCAAAAAACATACAAACATTTATTTCAGACTCTGATCAGATTATGTAGTTTTTTTTTGTATGTTCAGATGCTTAGTTGATTGCAGGCTGAGCAAAAAACCCAAAGAGGACCAGAAAACACTGACATGGGCTTGTCAAAGACGCTCCTAATTTTATTTTTAAAGCTGCTATGCTGCAGCTAAATGTTTTATTTATATTAAAGTAGGGTAGTTTTTATTTTACTTTTACACAAATAAAGGAAGGACTTAAATAGGCCTACAGTTCACAGTTATTTTATTTCAAAGTATGCCCACAAATGCACACTGCACTTCTGTTGTTATATTCAGTGGTTGTAACAGGTAAATAAATAAAAAATGAAAACTTTTAAAAGTTTACCAGCTCTGTTATTTTTTGCAGCTCCCGACGATGTTTTTGGGTACAAGAGGGGGCAAAATGGCTCTATACCCCTGGTATAGCACATGTCATATACAAGACAATTCAAAGTGCTTATTGTAAATAAATCACTCATATTGTATTTGCCTCCGGCCTTATTTGTTGCTACCCCTCTTGCCCCTAGACCACCGAGGGGTCGTAACAGTTCCAATATTCACCCACAGTTGCAATTGATCTGATGTCTTACACACAAACCTTACTGCTAGCTGTGTTGTGGCCTCCTTGTCTTCCCGTTTTGGTATCTTGAGAGCTAATGGATTTTTTAGAAAATGTGTCAATTGTGTCACGGTCTGGGACCGTAGTACGGAGAGGAACCCAAATGCAGAACACACACAGTTGCGGAAGGGAATGAACAGTGTTTATTTATAATAGAAGTGGAAGGCTTGGTCCAGGTCTGGGAAACTCTTCTATGATCCAGTGGTGGTATGATGGTGGTGGGGTAAAGCCAGGGAATGATCTCTAGTTGTGATGAATGAGTTGGGTGGCAGGCAGGTGCAAACGGCAGGTGATGAACTGGCAGAAAGAGAAGTCCTGGTCCAGAATTGCTTGTTAGTTCCAAGGTGAGGATATCAAAGTGCTGAGGAGTAGAGATATCAAGGTCAGGTTATATGTAGGGATGTTATGCTCGAGCCGTCTGCTCGATCACGTGTCGAGCATGTGACACGGAAGTGTTGCGATTATTGTCTCTGAGCATTGATTCAGCATGCCAAAAGTCACGTGATAGACCGAACGAGGCCTCGTTACGTCATCAGCGCGTATCGAGCAGCAAGCGGGATCTTTGAAGGGACCGGGCTTGTCAATCTCTTAGATCAGTGGTTCTTAACCTGGGTTCAATCGAACCCTAGGGGTTCGGTGAGTCGGTCTCAGGGGTTCGGTGGAGCCTCCGCCGCAGAGGTCCACCCCTCAGTCTAGTCTGCAGTTAGTGAAAGCGTCCTGCTCTGAGATTTCCAACCGGTCCGCTTTGAGGTCGCTGGTTTATGCAGCAGAGTGAGACCTCCCTATCAGACCGCTAGGGCTGTATATGTGTCTGAGTGAGACTCCCTACCGGTCCGCTTTGAGAGCGCTGGATAAGCAGCAGAGTGAGACCTCCTTCTCAGTCGGGACCACACATCGGAATTAGCCCGTTATCTCCCGAGCGCCGATCCAGGCAAATAAGGCGATCTAAAGGGTCGATCGCCGTACGGACTCACGACGTGGCGGCGGGGAACTGGTACTTTTACCCACTGTGATGACACGTTGTAAAACGGCTGTAAAGTAGTGGACGCGCTGCCAGCGTATCACTTCCTGTTTAACAACACCTTCTTTAATAACCCTCCGTCTAACCAGCGGTGTGCGTCAGTGACGTTGGGTTAGCGTTAGTGAAGCCGACCCCACGTCCACCTCCAACCGCCAAAACGTGTGACTGTCGGTGTGTCGTGTGATTTCTTACAGAATATTTTAATCCATGCTAACTATGTCGGGCAAAAAAAGAAAGTGGTCGGACGAATATGTAAAACATGGATTTACATGTATCACGGAACGTGACGGGAGTCAGCGTCCCATCTGCATGATTTGCAATGCCAAGTTGAGCAACTCTAGTCTCGCACCTGCAAAACTGAAGGAACACTTCTTGAAGCTGCGTGGAGATGGGGAATACAAGAACACAACGCTTGCTGAATTCAAGGTGAAGAGAGCCAGATTCGACGAAAAGGCCACTCTGCCCGCTCTTGGATTTGTACCCATCAACAAACCGATCCTCACAGCATCATACGAAGTTGCTTATCCGATCGCAAAGCAGGGCAAACCGCACACCATTGGCGAAACACTCGTAAAACCAGCTGCGTTAAAGATGGCGAATCTGATACTCGGAACAGCGGCTGAAGGTAAATTATCCCAAATTCCTCTTTCAAATGACACCATCAGCGAAAGAATAGAGTGCATGAGTAAAGACATCTTGGCTCAAGTAGTCGCGGATCTGATTTCAAGCCCGGCAAAATTCAGCCTTCAACTCGACGAGACCACCGACGTTTCCAATCTAAGCCAGCTGGCCGTTTTTGTGCGCTATGTGAAAGACGACATGATAAAAGAAGAGTTTTTATTTTGTAAGCCTCTTACAACAACAACTAAGGCAGCCGATGTGAAGAAGCTTGTGGATGACTTCTTCAGAGACAACAACCTTTCATGGGATATGGTTTCTGCAGTTTGTACGGACGGAGCTCCAGTGATGCTGGGAAGAAAGTCTGGTTTTGGCGCGCTAGTAAAAGCCGATGCACCGCACATCATTGTTACACATTGCATTCTGCACAGGCATGCGTTGGCAACAAAAACCTTGCCGCCCAAAATGTCAGAAGTATTAAAAATTGTAGTGGAATGTGTGAACTATGTGCGAAATAGTGCTCTGAGGCACCGCATCTTCAGTGAGCTGTGTAAAGAAATGGGCTCTGAATTCGAGGTACTTCTTTACCATTCGAATGTTCGGTGGTTATCCAGGGGACAGGTGCTGAATCGTGTTTTTGCCATGCGTGTGGAATTATCCCAGTTTTTGCAAGAGCACCAACATTGTCATGCAGATTGCTTCAAAGATTCTGAGTTCATTCTCATTTTAGCATACATGGCTGATATATTCGCAGCTCTCAATCATCTAAATCAGCAGATGCAGGGTGGTGGAGTTAACATAATGGAAGCAGAAGAAAACCTGAAGGCTTTTCAAAAAAAGTTACCGTTATGGAAACGACGAGCAGAGAACAACAACTTCGCAAACTTCCCCCTTCTGGACGACTGTGTAAGTAAGATCGAAGATGTGTGTGAACTTGGAGACATATCTGTACCCATGGAACTGAAGCAAACAATTGCCACGCACTTAGATGAGCTTGCGAAGTCTCTCGATGGATACTTCCCTACAAGAGTATCATATCCAGCATGGGTGAGACAGCCGTTCACGTTTGCTATTGAGATAGCAGATGTCAATGATGAATACCTCGACGAAATCATTGAACTTCAGCAGAGCCAGGTTCAACAGCAACTCTTCAGAACAACAACGCTCTCAACGTTTTGGTGTCACCAAATGGAAAAGTATCCAGTTATTGCTAAGAAAGCCCTGGATTTTTTTGTACCATTTGTTACAACATATCTTTGTGAGCAATCATTTTCGAGGATGCTGGACATAAAAACTAAGAAAAGGAACAGACTTTGCTGTGAAAATGACATGAGACTAGCACTTTCCAAGGTGAAGCCACGCATATCTGAACTGGTCTCTCAAAGGCAACTGCAGAAGTCACACTGAGGTAAGTTGTTTTGAGTTCATGCACTGTGTTGGTTTTGTTATTTGAACAAGGTGATATTAATGCACAATTCATTTCGTGCACCAGTAAAAAAAAATCATGTTTTATTTTTTACTAAAGAAGGGTTCGGTGAAGGAGCATATGAAACTGGTGGGGTTCGGTGCCTCCAACAAGGTTAAGAACCACTGTCTTAGATTCCAAACGCTGAGGAGATCGCGGGTTTTTGAGAGGAGATTCTGTACCAATTGTGCGACATTGCATTTTGAAAACAAATTTAGGAAAAGCATCACATCAGCATGAGCTTATATTGAATCACATTTAGCTTTTAGAGATTTGGGGAAACAAACGTCTGCGCAAGACGTCGTTGCCAGAGTAACTGCTGAAGGAGCTCGGAGTATGAGAGAAGGACGGAGCAGGCGGTGCCTTCAACATCACAGGTAAGTTTAATTCCCCTTTCTTTATAGCCTATAGATGTTTTTTAAATAGCCTTGCAAAGAGCAGACTTTAAAGTTAATCATAAACTTCAACCAGAAGCATCAGAGGAAACGTCTCAGTCTACAGCTGCAGAGGAAAAACCACAACCTGCAGGACCTTAGACACCAAGCTGGTTTCTGATCACCATCAGCAGAGAATTTAATGATTTTAAACTTGGTTAATTACAATTTTGTTCTTGTGTTTCTTTCAGGTGCAACCTCTCCAAAGCTGGGGAGGTAGTGTGCCAGAAGAGGAGCAGATTGAAGCCTGACAGAAAATACGTTTTTAAATAAAAATCTATGACACATCACAAAGTTACCAAAGTTTTTTTTCTCATAACACATTTCAAGATTCAAAGTGTCTTTGTCATTTGCAAAGTAAGGAAACAAGTTTCCCTGAACAATGAAAATCTTACTTTGGCGTCCAACCTGAATGCCATAAAACATTATAAAATAAAAATAAACAATAAAAAAAAACTAGATAGAAGATAAACAAAAAAACTGAGTAAATAATCTATGTACATAAATGTGCAGTGTGCTATAAACTGTTGTGCCACATTTAACAACAATCAGCTATACAAAAGAAAACAACTCATGAGGTAGACGATAACAAGCATTTGCAATATCTATTATAAATAATAAGACACATAAAACAGTTAACAATTTTATTACAACTGTATAAAATCACTAACACAGTCACTATACCCGTCGCACAAACACTGCTTCCCTCATGCCTTCCCACTGTGAGTAACTACTATCATTACAGATTGGTTTACTTAAGTTACACCACAATTCTGTTACCTAAACAAATGTTACCTCCTTGTTATTTATATGAACAACAGAAAATAAATGTTCACTCGGATGGTAGATTACATATCGTTTATTGAACACGTATTCAAAGTTGAGATAGGAATGACAGATGTGAGGTGTCAACGCTGTCCTTCTGATACATCAGACACCCACAGCCAGCAGATGGAGCTCTTTGGTTTGGTCAAATGATTCAGAACACTAAGCCATTTTCAAGCATTTGGTTCAAAGTTGGCTCGATGATTCATGAGGCCTCGGTTTCACCATCCCTAGTTATATGCAAGAGGTACAAGGAAATTACTGAGGCTGGCCTGATTACCACGCAGTAAAGAGAGACAATCTGGCGAAGACTGGAGCTCCTGCTTGTCCCTAAATAGCAGGGAGTTGAGCAGGATAACGAGCCGGATGATGAGCTGCAGGTTGTATCAATTGAAGCTCCAGACTCCGCCCCGAGTCCCCATGGCAACCTGCTCCACCCTACCTGCAAACTCAGACACACACAGAGCTCAGCCATGACAAATTGCTGCAACACCTGTGTTCCTGCAAGAGTTGTTTGTTTATTTCTTCGGAGAAGATGTAACCAGCTTGTGGCTATCATATGCTAATACTTTTTCCCACTTCTCACAAGCCACAAAGTCACTGATCGTGTTATTTTCTGTGTGTTTGATCATTCCAAATTTTTGCCAGTCGTCCAACTTTGCTTTTGAAGAGGTTTTGTTGACAATATGGATCTCACCACAGGCTAGTTTTCTTTTTATGTCCTCCATTTTTATGCTGTTTGCTAGTTGCTACACCTGTGTACTGTGCATTGAGTGGTAATGAGGCCTTTTCTGAAGAGAAGCCCAACATGCCCGGCAGGGCTTCACAATAAAGGTGAGCCCTGCACCTGATATTAAAACACCTGTCATGGTCACAAAAAATGAAGAAAAGAAAAAAATCCTATTATCACCCACTACTAAATAAATATCCACCGAACCCCTACCCATGAAATTTTATCTGTGTAATTTTTATGTGCTAAAGAGTGTTGCAAGTTAACTCAGGACACTTGTCCTGAGGTTATTGCGATCAGATATTTTGAATGTCTGACAGCTGTAATGTATAGATTTTGGGGGTTTGTTGGGGTTTATATAAATGGAAATATCTATGTAATCAGGATATGGGGCTAATCCAAACAGGAAGAAATAGTGATGATTGTTTGATTGTAATAAGCGGCTTTATTTTTAAACAAAGTTAAGTATTATGACTGCTTTCTGTCTTTTGGTTTTATTTTGTTTTTCATTACTTTACTCTTTATGCTATTCAATGTTTTCTACTCATTTTATCAGTTTTCATGAACAAATGATAAATTTCTCACTACATGTATAACAAAAAAAATCATTACTTTATGTATTACAGTTTCATCTTCACAAAGGGAAGATTTGTTAGCTGCTTTATAAACAGTAGAAGTGATTTTTCCTTTTTCTGTCCCCTTTCTGAGCATGTTTCAGTCGGACTCACTCCCTCGAGCAGAGATGCTAACAATGACAGGCTGTGTTGGTGTGACTGTATTTTACACAAAGATTAAGTAAAATGAAATAAATCTGTGTGGCACAAATGAATGAGTGTAACATTCATCTGAGAATGTGTGTAAACAGTGTGCTGCTTTAATATGCCTGTCCTGCTGCCATTAGTGTCCTGAACTCATCCAACTTATCAAAAAATTTTCCCCACTTAAAATTAGCTTGTCCTAATAAAAATTTAATTTGTTATTATGAGCACAGTTGGTGCCTGAAGCGCCGCCTGTGAGCCTGAGATTTAAAAGCTTTGAATGCACTCAACTTGAAAACAAATGCATTCCAGGCTGGAAGAAATTGGATGTATCCATTAAAGTGACATTACCCAGGCTGAAAATGGAATCTGATCATTTGTCTTTGTGCAGTGACATTACTTCAGCTGGGTGAGGAGCACCGTATGGCTGATGGTGCATTCAGAATCAGGACGGGGTAATTCCACTTCACAATAATCATTGGATCCCAGCTATCAAGTCAATGACTGTATTTACCACAACTGCTTCTACAAAGATTGAGCAATTTTCTCTCAAGCAGATCCTCAAATAATGGTTAGGAAATGGATTTTCTAGAGCTGAGGTGAGAAATGGCGACAGCTGCAACTTTACTGAGGAAAGAAGTTTCTTCTGTTGAAGAAACTTGTAAATTGTCAGTTGAGTAGTAAGATATAAATGAACCATACACTTCATCAGGTCCACCTGCTTGTTAACACAAATATCTAATCAGCCAGTCACATGACAGCATCTCACTGCATTTAATCAATAATGAGGGTGGTGACACTTCCACAGACATCCACCTGTGGGGGAGGCCTGGGTGGACCTGGGGGTGGTTGGTCGTGGATCTGGGCTCTCTTGCTCCTGGCCTGCCCTGGGGTCCTCCTGGGAAACAGGGGTGCCTACTGCTGCCAGCAGCTCATCCTCTGGAGGGAAGTTCACGTGTCTCTGGTCTTACATCCCCGGACCCCTCTCCATCTATCTACTATATCTTTCTCACACACGCATGTAGGGATTGGGAGGTGTGTGGCCTCCTTGGCTGCACCTTGTAGCAGCTCGCCTCTTACTGTTAATTACACTTAGACATGAAAACACAAGAACACAACATAGAAACAACTTTTGCGGGGAGTGCCATGTTGTGCATGGCACTCCCCACTAGGGGTCCGGGGTAGTCTTAGTGGTGGGGTGTTTTTGTTCGTGCTCCAGGATTGCTGCTGATGGACTGGGTCTCTGTGCTGCCTTAGTCTGCCTCTAGCCTCCGCAGAGGCGTTGTTATATCTGCATGAGCACGCTCATCTATGCTCATAGTCTGCATGCTGACACAGTCACAACTGTCCAGTGGGTTTATACACTAAGAGCTACTTTTGTTCAGGTTTTTCTTCTTTTTTCATGTGTGTTTTTGGTACTTTGGTTGCTGTTGTGATACATCTTCTTGTTGTTGTCTTGGTTATTCCTTTTTTTATGAATTCCTAATGACTGTCAGCTTTGTTTACTTGTAAAAGCTGTAAGAAATTTTCTGCTGTGTTTCTGTGCAGGTGTAGCAGTTGGTTGTCTGGTGTTAGGTTGCTTCTATCTAATGTGTCTTTGTCTCCTCTTCCTTTTTTCTACTTTCCTTATTACTTCTCACCATTACTGTCCTTTTTTTTCTGTCCCCTACAGTCAGGTCCAGCAAAATTACATAAATTCCATAATACCAAATAAATAAGATAAAACAATATATTTAAACAAATTAGATTATCAAGAAGAGTCTTATACCCATAAGGCTAAAGGACAAGTTTAAAAAAAGCAAAAAAAAAAAAAAAAACGAACAAACAAAAAAAAAAAAAAAAAAAAAAAAAAAAAAAAACATTTCTTTAGCCAGGTCATCAGTTTTTACCAGAATTTCTTCTTCATTATTGGCTCTTTAATTTCAATCTGGTGGATTCATGACACATATTATCACCATGGAGATGATAGGTTAGATGATGCTGATGAATTCTGCTTACGATGTAGAACAAGGTAAAGATGATGCAGAACGACATATAGAAGTACATCACATGCTGCTAAGTGACAGTCAGTTAAAATACAAAACAGTTAAACTCATATTTCATGCATAGTCCTTAGGCTTAATCATGATTAATTAATTTACAAGCTGTGCTTAATCGGAAAAAATTTAATCATGTGATAACCCGAATTTTATCATAAGCAGATGTAACCCATCGGTCACCGAGTGCACCTGGGTTCAAGTGAAAGCAACCTATATAAACATTCTTCAGACTGGTAACAGTTTCTCATCTACACCTTAGAAAGAAAAAAAAAAACCTTTGCTATCCAATAATTGCTGTAGGCTCAGTGCAGAAAGGTCTACTTTTACAGCCAATAAGAAGACACCAGAGGGATGTAAGACGGGTTCGGGCCATCTGTAACAGTCCCTCGTCCCTGGAGGAGCCATCAACCATGAGCCCCCAATGATAAGGGGCATCCCAGGGAGTTACACCATCAGTACCAGGCCAGATGACTGCATACTTAAAAGGAAAGATAAGAAATCCACGGAGACATAGGCCAAAATGTCAATGAATGATGATATTGCATAACAAAGAGTCTGTCTTTTCAGTGACAGTGCTTGCATCAGGGAAGCTGAGATATGTTGGGCATAGCCTGAACAAAATCTACTCTCTGCTAGGCTATGTTATGTTTCTTTATTAACTTACTTAGATTTGCCATTTTGGAACAGAAAACAATGCAATTGTAAATAAATTCAGGCATTAAGGAGTTAAACCTTCAGCAGAGCCAGTCTGTAAACTGGCTAGTCTTCTAGTGGCTGTGCTCAGTGATGTTATTATGCATGTCAATAATAAAATCGGTTATTTAGCGTCAGACAAGCTGGAGGAGTTTCTGACACAGTTTGTTTATGGCTTCTCTCAAATCATGTTGGCAGTCAGATAAGAGCTCAGAGCAGCCGTACAGGCAGCAGAAGGACATGAATGAGTGAACACACACAACCATTCAGCTCTCAAATTAAAGGTGTTTTTCTCTGGTCTGTAGACATGAGCTGTGTTTTTTTAAAGGTAAACACACTAAAAAACAACAAATATGAGACATATAAAACAAGTCTGACTGTAAACAAAATTTCAGCTCAGAGAAGTTAAGCCATGAATAATTCATCAGAGGAAAATTACATGAACTGCTTCTCATTTCAGGAAATTTCACTTTATCATTTAGTTCTGCAGTGAAACACAAAGACAAGCATCGTGTTAGTGTGTGTGAGGCCTGAACGTGTTAACTAACCGCTCTGTGTTTCCATTCCACTACTTTAACCTCAGTTTATGTTTGAAATATAAAAATATGCACAAAGAAAAACCAGCAGAGGAAGGCTGCATTCTGGAGGCAGTGAACCAATTCAAAGAACCATAAAAGAGCAGAATGACTGGTTAGTTCTGTTTGTTAACATGCAACCAAACTGTCATCACAATTCATTCCAACCTGCCACTGAGAATTCAGCAGAAAACTTAAGAAAAGAAAATGAAAGTTATTTTGTACAATGTAGAAAGTGCGGGACAAGTTTCATTCATCATCATCCATGTAGAAGACGACTGTTTTACCTTGTGTCTCCATCTTCTGTCTCCTGTTTGAAATCTAATGAACAGCTGATACCTGAACATTCTGAAGCAGGAATCTCGTCCACACACAGAATGTTAATGTGTTTCTGGATGGAAAGTGTAGATTGGACAGTTAAGCTGTCTGACGCTCATAATTAACAAACCAAGAAAACTCTGAGAAGAAAAAGAACGTTTCTACAACGGAGCAGCTCTGAGCTCTGATAGACGGCCCACCGAGAGTCTGCGGAAAATTCTGCCACTACATAAAACCTCCAATCAGAAGCTCTAATGTTATCATACATGCTGCATAAAAAGTGTTAGAAAATCAGGACTCAGAGATCTAAAACAGGAACAAAGAGCTTCTGATAAATAATGAATGCGACCATGAAGAGCAACAGTCTAAATAAACAAACAAACAAACACAGGCAGTGGTGCAAAGAACACGCAGGATCCTGTAAACAGATCAGGGTAACATGGCTCAGGAGGGATGTGTTATGATGCCACCAGAGGAATGAGACGACTACTGCACATTAAAACAAAAGAGTGAGAAGACATCAGAGAGGTTCAGCCAGCAGCACTGAGAGGATGAATCAGTGTCCACGTCTCTTGGTTTTTTCTTTCTTCAGTAATATTACACTATTATGTTATTAGAATATTCTCATTGATCACTGTTTGGATTTGAAGAGTTTTTTTTTAAAAATCAGAAGCGTTTTTTAGCTTTTTTCTGCTTGCTGGGAAAACATTACCATCACAACTGGATTTTTCCTGAAGATACAAGATTTTACTATATAATAAACTAGATCTAGACAAATAGCAGCTCCTTGTTGTCATGGAAACCAATGTGCAGGTTGACTGCATCAGGTGCTGTGGTAATAGAGAGGCATGGTGCTGTTCAGATGAAACGTGGACGCTAGCTGCTGCTTTGACTGTGATGTTCCTCCACCCGGCTCAACTTTCCAGGTGAGCAGCTGCAGTCAGAACCAGAGTCCAGATGGAGGACGCTGCACGTGTCCGTCCTCTGGGTCATTCCTCCTGACCTCTACTCTCTCACAGTTTTTCTGCCTCGTTAGAAGCCTTTCTGCTCTTCCTCCATCATCACAGCTCCACAGATGGAGGCAGCTACTGTGAATCCATACATTATAGTGACCACGTCCATTGGCATCATCACTTCTTTCATTATCTGATTTCAGAAAAAAATGTTTCTGTAGGATTAATTAAAAAGTGGATTAGGTCCACGAGGGAAGATTGAGGTCCTGGATTTGACACATTTCTGCAGCAGTGGCTTGTTTTTATCTGCTGTGGAGGAAGAATGTCGGTGAAAGGGTTTTTCTGTGTGTGTGTTGTCAGTTTTCCACATTTCAATCTGTCTTTAATCATTTAATAAAGATCTGGTGTGTGAGACAAACCTATTTCAGACAGCATGGTGTATTATAAACCCTTAAACTCCTGATGTGGGCTACTTGAAGCAGGTGATGTAACAAAAATTAGGTGGAGGTAAACAGAGCTCTGGACGCCAACTTCATGTATAATAAAAAAAAAAGTTTTATAACAAGAAGTGACATCTTAAACAACTCTGCAGCATCTGTGAGGTCTCTGAGCCAGTTGTAGAGAAATCCCCTGGCTCTCTGTATCACCCCTCTTTATATATGGTTTACAAATAGAAACACAAAACATTATATATATACCCCTACTTTAACCTATAACCCTGTCCATACAGGGAGTCTAGAATTCACTGACCCTTAGCGAAAGGCAGACTTCCTACTGCTGCAACCAAATATAGTCATGACCTATGCAAAGTTAAAGAAATTAATTATAAAGCTATGCAATGCTGAGGATCAGCCACTTCGCTCCAAGATATTTCCTGCTATTTTTGGTCTACCTGTTTTTTTATTTATTTAATTATTATTATTATTATTATTATTATTATTTTTATATATAACATTCCCTTATTATAAAACGGTGTTCTCTCCGAACATGCCGTTGGATCTCATCTGGCTGATGACCTGGCTGATCCTCCAGTTTAAATGGAATGAAAACTGGATAAAAGGCAGCTGGAACGCATGGGCGGTAAAGGGTGTGGACCCACACACTGCCTTTCCTAAGAAAGTGCTCATGATGTAAGAGATGGCGCTTGGGGGTGCCATAGATCTAGAGGAGATTTAAGGGTTAAAAATTTAGAAAAAATCTGTTGTTTGACCTTCTTGTTGTCGAAATTAAACGAAGTGAAACAAACCAAGTTTCAGTGTTCAGTTTGTTCATACAGAACTTGTTTATCAGAGTCATTAGAAATGAAAATGTCCCTCATGTTAAAAAACAAACATTGAACAATGTATTTTGGTGCAGGACTCCGTGAAGAAGGAGATGATGGAGGGGAGGACAGTTGGTTTATGATCATCTGTCCAATCGTTCGAGTTCATTAGTGAATACATTTAAAAAGCTGTAAACATGTTTACATGTTTCTGTAAAATGTATCATGAAAAAGGTTTGAGACTCCAGTGGACAGATAAGTATGGTGTAGGAACTGGAATAATAATCCCATGTTGAAGAAATGATGGTTTGAGCCAACATCTTATCACTGAATGCAGATTTGTCTCTTCGTGTTATGACAAAAGTGTTCTTTGGTCTTCGTGATAAAATTGTCCTAATCTGCTCTTCATTTGTCATCCTCTGTATGCATCACTGATGTCTGACAGAGAAAAAGTGGCCTTTCATCTGTAGCTGCTGTCATTTGATCCTGTTTAACGCTCGCTGCCTCTTTTTATTCCTCTGACTACAGTATTTGTGTTGAGATCAGAAATTGGATAAGGTGTTTGAAAGATGTCACGCTGTGTTAGGCTTCCTTTCATTCTGTATTTTGGCTGTTGCTAATGATGGGTGAATCATCCGTCTTTGTACTCAGTGTTCATTTACTGTGATATATTGGAGACAGCACAAAAAATAATTTACAACCATTGTCCCACGATGCAGGTGGACCTTGCACTGAATAAATGGAAAACGAATGGGGGAAATGAAACACTGTGAAATCCAAAGGATCTGGTTTTGTCAACTGCCAGACTGAATTATAACCCAGGTTCAAACCTGCAGAGGACCAAAAATTGCAGTAATTTCTCCATCTGTCTCAATAGAAGTGATTCAAAAAGTGTAATCTTATTAACAGGGATTTAATTTATCAATTTAAACCCCCTCACTTCACTGAAGCTGCTAACTTTAACATAAAAAGAAGAGCCAGCCTTCATTGAAACAGGAAGTAACAGCAGTTTATTTAGTTTTTTTTTTTTTTTTTTTTTACATCACCAAAAGATGAATGAAATCATTTAGATAAATGTGATGTAACGTTTCCACCTGGTGTCAGACCTGTGATAAACTGAGGATTTGGAAATATGTTGACTGTTTGCGCTGCACCATATTCGCCGGCTGGGCTGTCTCAGCTCATATTCCCACTTCTCAACGTTTCCAGCCTGGGCAGCATGTTTTGGATGTTCATATTTCTCTAAACCAGAAAGTTGATTTCGAATATGAATACGAACAACTTGTACGGAGTACAGAAAAGGTGGCTTTCATGAACCATGACAGGGATGCAATGCAATTAGCACAGCGGGAGGTGAAACAATGCCTGAAGGTGGCGAGGGACACCTACAGAAGGAAGGTGGAGGATAAACTGAGTGAGAGCCGTATGAAGGAGGTCTGGGATGGTGTCAACACCATCACAGGCTTCAGATCAAAGGCCATAACAGCGGGGGGGGGACAGTGGAAGAAGCAAACAGGCTGAACATCTTTAACCACTTTGACCAGCCCACGGTCCCCTCTCCCCCACTGCAGTACACATCCTCCCTGACTTGATCCCCTGTGCAGCCCCCCTGCCAACCTTTACCCCTCCCCCCATCTCAACACCCTCCACATATAACAGCAGAACAGGTGAGGGGAGAACTGAAGAAGCTCCACCCATGGAAAGCAGCTGGCCCTGACGGAGTGCCTCCTCGTCTGCTTAGGACCTGCGCTGCTGAACTGGGGGAACCATGAGAGGCTCATCCTCAATCTCCTTAAGCCCAAAGTGCAACAGGCCCAGGACCCCCTACATCTGCCTATCACGCAGGTGTGGGTGTGGAGGATGCTATTCTCTACCTCCTACACCGTGCCCAAGTTCATCTGGATAAGGGGAGGGGCACAGTGAGGATCCTCTTCTTGGATTTTTCAAGTGCCTTCAACACAATCCAGCCCCTGATGCTTCTGGACAAACTGAGGGAGATGCAGGTGGACCTCTGCTTGGTGTCCTGGATTGGTAACTACCTCACAGAGAGACTGCAGTACGTCAGGCTAAAGGACATCACATCTGACACTGTTATTAGCAGCACAGGAGCACCCCAGGGGACGGTGCTGGCCCCCCTCCTCTTCACACTCTACACCTCAGACTTCTGTTACAACTCAGAGCTGTGTCACATCCAGAAGTTTGCAGATGACACAGCCATTGTGGGGTGTATCAGGGATGATGGAGAGGATGAGTACAGGAATCTGGTCAGTGACTTTGTCTCCTGGAGTCAGATGAACCATCTCCAGCTTAACACCTCAAAGACTAAGAAGCTGGTTATTGACTTCAGGAAGTCCAGCCCACAACCACGTCCAGTGACCATCAGGGACGATAAGGTGGAGATTGTAGACAACTACAGGTACCTCGGGTTGTGGCTGGATAACAAGCTGGACTGGACATGCTGTACAAATCACCTGTGCAAGAAGGGCCAAAGCCGTCTGTACTTCCTGCGAAGACTGGGATCTTTTAACATCTGCAGGAAACTCCTGTGGATGTTCTATCAGTCTGTGGTAGCTAGTACGCTTTTTTATGCTGTTGTCTGCTGGGGGGTAACATGACAAAAAGGTGTGCTAACAGGCTAGAAAAACTCATCAGGCGGGCTGGCTCTGTGGTTGGCATGAAGCTGGACTCCCTGGTGACAGTGGCAGAGAGGAGAACACTAAAAAAAAACTACTGGCTATTGTAAATGATGCCAGTCACCCTCTGCACACTGTCATCAGTGCACAGAGAAGCCTGACCAGTAACAGGCTGCTCCTCCCCAAGAGTAGGACCAACCGGCTCAGAGACTCCTTTGTCCCCCGAGCCATCAAACTGTACAACTCTGCATTAGGCAGGAGGGGGAGAAGGAGGGGGGAGAGGGAGGTGTGCAGTCCGCCTGATACAACACATGCACAATAACCCATACAAACAGTTACAATAACTTATACGTGCAATAGTGAACTGGGAATCTGTTCCACCTCTACTGTGTGCAATGCTTGTTTATATTGTTTTATTAACTTATCTTATTGTTATTATTGTTATATTTATTGCATTCTATTTGAGTCTATTTTGCTTTGTACCTGTATATATCGTGTCTTGTGCTTGTCCTGCTTTACTGTTGGTGTTGTATTGCTGCTGGTACCCAAATTTCCCTGAGGGCTCTCTGAAGGGATTAATAAAATATTTCTATTCTATTCTATTCTAAAAAATATATAACAATAGCACATGCTATGGTTATGAACAGGTATATGCAGATACATATTGCACTTCTTATTTACAGTAAGTTTTTAAAATTTTTAAAGTTTCATCTGAAACAATGCAGGCATGAAAAAGAAAATCGTTTGCAGACATATACTGAGCTCATATTCTAGCTTAAAGATGTTTAAATGTGTCTTCACTTGAATCCATTTCTGTAACTCGTACAGACTTTTATAGATATTTTTTAAATATCTTTAAATATTTTTTTCTTTTAATTGTGATTAATTGCATTGTTTTAAACAAAATTCAGTAACGACTTAAAAAATTAGATATTTCATATTTTTCTTCTACAAGAGCTGCTAGAAAACGTAGTAACGTTTAGTTTACAAACACTTAAAATAAACTAGGTGCTTTTTAACACCAGTTTTCTCTTTACACAGCAGTTACAATGTTTATTGTAAATATTTAATTAAACATTGAAGTAAGAGAATCAAATATATGACAAATAAAGAGAAAAACTTGAGGACTTATTCATTAAAAGGTAACAAGTCAGTAGGACGAATTTTATGCTTTGCGATGCTGCCTTCCTTGTAAATAACGTGTATTATCAATATTGTGCAGTAATGTAAAAACTATATAAAAACTATATAGTTTTTGTTCTGTACAGTTTTTGCTCTTACCTCTGTAATGCTGTATTTGCACAGTGCTGCTGCAGACTCTGCATTTCCTACAAATAAAAGATTATCTTATCTTAACTTAACTTAACTTATCTTATCTTATCTTATCTTATCTTAAATACAGCGGGAACAATAGCTGATTAACTTCCATCCATCATACGTTTTACTGCTCGAATCTGGAGTCACAGTGTTTTTAGATTGGGACGGATTTTCTTTTTTTTTTTTTTACTGTCCGTATCAGGGTTCATTCCCACCATGACAGTCAGGGAGACTCAGTTCTATTGGACTGGAAATGTCCCATCTTCCTTTGGTTTGGTTTATGATATTCTCAAGATGGACGTCATGTATTCAGTGGCTTTGGTTTGTTTATTGTCATTTGTTAGCAACAGAACTAGTACACATTTTGGGGTTGATCCAGATAAAAGCCTGGATCCAAGAATTTTTTTAAAGGATTCTTTACTTTTGAGAGATAGGGATAATTTTGCCATTAGAGCTTCTAACTAAATAAATTGCCCAGAAGCTTTTTTTTAACAGTGACTTGGTGGAGGTCTGCGCTGTCTGAGTGCTTCTAGTTTTTACACTACATTTTAATCAAGCAGATCAAACCATCTGGACAACAACTGGACACTAGAGGGTGAAATCCCCTGAAACAGCTGCTGACCAAGACAAAAGAAGAATATAATCTGGCTCATCGACTGTACAGGTAAACTTAATTTTAATAAACCTGCTCTCTCCTGTGTACATCAGATGTAGCGCTGTAGCAGGACAAGACATGGAGGAAGAGACATTGGACTGCAAGCCTCTGCATGTGGTTTTTCTCTGTTTAGAGCAAATGCGCAAGAACTCTCAAAAATTTTTAAAAAAAGAGCTACATTTATGTTTGTTAAAAAAATGTTATTAATTAATTAATGCGTTAATGCAATAATAACATATAACTAGAGGTAACACTTTAATGCATTAAGTACAATTAATTAATTACAATAAACTTACTAAGTAAAAAAAAAATACACATTGCAAAACTGCAGCTAATACAATTTCAAATTCTTCATAGAACTCATTCAGGACAAAGGATGTCCAGGTTGGGTGGGTCAGAATCGAACATTTGCTCCCACTGCACTGACAACACAACTGGGGGGGTCGCCTCATGACGGTGGGACATGGTAGGGCTTGGGTCAGTGGGCGATGGCCCTTAGCCGAGTGGCCGGACTGTTCTGGAGTTTGCTGGGGGGGGGGCAGGTTGATTGGTGCCAGGGGTTCTGGGTCTGCATGTACAGTATATATATTCATTCATTCATTCATTCATTCATTCATTCATTCATCCATTATCTGTACTACTTAGTCCATTACGGGTTGCGGGTAAGGTGGCGCATATCCCAGCAATAGGGAGAGTGCAGCACAATCACGGTTATCCACACGTGGACAAAAGTGTTGGTACCCTTCGGTTAAAGAAAGAAAAACTCACAATGGTCACAGAAATAACTTGAATCTGAGAAAAGTAATAATAAATAAAAATTCTATGAAATTTAACCAATGAAAGTCAGACTTTGCTTTTCAACCATGCTTCAACAGTATTATTTAACAAAATAAACTCATGAAACAGACCTGGACAAAAATGATGGTACCCCTAGAAAAGAATGAAAATAATGTGACCAAAGGGACGTGTTAATCCAAGGTGTGTCCACTAATTAGCATCACAGGTGTCTACAATCTTGTAACCAGTCAGTGGGCCTATATATAGGCTACAGGTAGTCACTGTGCTGTTTGGTGACATGCTGTGTACCACACTCAATATGGACCAGAGGAAGCAAAGGAAAGAGTTGTCTCAGGAGATTAGAAAGAAAATTATAGACAAGCATGTTAAAGGTAAAGGCTATAAGACCATCTCCAAGCAGCTTGATGTTCCTGTGACTACAGCTGCACATATTACTCAGAAATTTATGATCCATGGGACTGTAGCCAACCTCCCTGGATGTGGCCAGAGGAAGAAAATTGATGACAAATCGAAGCGATGGATAATACGAATGGTAACAAAAGAGCCCAGAAAAACTTCTAAAGAGATTAAAGATGAACTTCAAGCTCAAGGAACATCAGTGTCAGATCGCACCATCCGTCGTTGTTTGAGCCAAAGTGGACTTAATGGGAGACAACCAAGGAGGAACCATTGTTAAAAACAAATCATAAAAAAGCCAAACTACATGTTGACAAGCCACAAAGCTTCTGGGAGAATGTCCTATGGACAAATGAGACAAATCAGCTCTATGTTTACAGATGGAAAAATTAAGCATATCAAGAAAAGAACACTGTCCCTACTGTGTAACATGGAGGAGGCTCTGTTATGTTCTGGGGCTGTTATGCTGCATCTAGCACAGGGTGTCTTGAATCTGTGCAGGGTACAAATCTTAAAATCTCAAGACTATCAAGGGATTCTGTGCTGGCCAGTGTCAGAAAGCTTGGTCTCAGTTGCAGGTCATGGGTCTTGCAACAAGACAATGACCCAAAACACAGCTAAAAACACCCAAGAATGGCTAAGAGGAAAACATGGACTATTCTAAAGTGGCTTCTATGAGCTGACCTAAATCCTATTGAGCATCTTTGGAAGGAGCTGAAACATGCCGTCTGGAAAAAGCACCCTTCAAACCTGAGACAGTTGGAGCAGTTTGTTTATGAGGAGTGGCCAAAAAACCTGCTGAGAGGTGCAGAAGCCTCATTGACAGTTACAGGAATCGTTTGATTGCAGTGATTGCCTTAAAAGGTTGTGCAACAATTTATTAGGTTAAGGGTACCATCATTTTTGTCCAGGCCTGTTTCATGAGTTTATTTTTTTAAATAATTCTGTTGAAGCATGGTTGAAAAGCATTGACTGACTTTCATTGGTTAAATTTCATAGAATTTTTATTTATTATTACTTTTGTCAGACTCAAGTTATTTCTGCGACCATTGGGAGTTTTTCTTTCATTAACCGAAGGGTACCAACAATTTTGTCCACATCTGTGTGTGTGTGTGTGTGTGTGTGTGTGTGTGTGTGTGTGTGTGTGTGTGTGTGTGTGTGTATACGGGAAAAACAGACCTTCAACCTAAGACAGATTGACTTAACATAACTTTTAACTGAATTCTATTTAAATATTATGTTTAAAATATGGAAGGTTATTTTGAATTTTTTCAATAATGTGATATGTTGATACTTGTTAGAAAACTGTTTTTGTGGAATAAAACTTTGAACACGGAGTGAAGGTTTGAAAGAGCTCTGATTTAAGGTTTGAGGTGAGAGCAGTTTATCAGCTCCTGGAAAGACAGCATTTGTCTCCTGGCATCACAGTAAAAGGTCCTGTGGCTCTTCGGTGCAGCCGGCCAGGTTTTATTTTAAAAACCATCAGATTCAATCACCTCAGCTGCTCTACAGCTGGAGGATGCCTTGTTTTGTCTCAACCACCTTGTATTGACTTATTGATTTCCCAGCAGCACCTTGTGATGCTCATTACCTCCTGGTAATGCCTCAGACCAGAGGGAACATGTTGGATTCCTAATAAGAAGAGGACCATGAAGAGAAGAAAATTCTGCATCAGGAAAAAACGTATCCATACCATAACGAACAAACATGGAAAAGTTAAACTTCCTTCCTTTATTGTGTGTAGTAAATCAGTATTTAAAATCATCTGAAATGAACTGCTTATACAGAAATCACAAACTCACATTAAACTTATTCACTGTTTCACCTTCCAGCTGTGAATCAAGGTTTGTCCCAGTGATGGAGTATCCAGCAGAAACTGGTGTGTTGTCAGGTCTGCAGGGGAGCCACATTTCAGCTTTAGTCTGCACAAAGTGAAAACTGTTGGTTCTGCTGGTTCTGACATCCAGAAAAAAATCATTTCCAGATGAAGGTGGAACTTCATTTGGAACATCCCAAATTTCCCTGAGGACTCTCCAAAGGGATTAATAAAGTATTTTCTATTCTATTTTATTCTAACTGTTAGTTAGTTGTTAATCTGAGGAAATTTTAAAGATTCTGAGCAGGGAATTAATGAAAACACATTCAACAGTCCTGATACTAGAGTTGTTTGACTTGGACCTTAAAGATCGAGGTCAGCTGGTGCAGATTTCTGTCTGAATGGGTGGTGTCGCCACATCTACACCTGATTTTCATTGCTTTGAAAATAGACGTGTCGTGTAAGAGCAGGAACAAGTGTAAAGAGCCCTAATGATGAATACAGTACCGGTAAAAAAGTACGCTTCTGAGTTTCCTCTAACAGCACAGAGAGAAATTATGGAAGATGACTGGAAAAACTACCTGGGAGGCTTCCCAGCAGACTGAGGCAATCTGAAGCTACTTTTAGTGAATACACCTTAAAAGTGCAGAAAAATCCTGGTTAACACTAGAAACCCCAGGATTTTCAGGCTATGGCCACATGGCACCGAAGCCGGTTCAGGTGTGAAAACGGTGGCAAAAACTAGGAGAAAGGCTTCAACATCCCCACGACAACGCTGTAGTACATAATACAGGCTGTGGGGGGCGCTAAAGAGTAACACATTTCAAAGCTAGAGCAAAACAACGCATGCGCAGATAAAGGCTCACTGCGTGTTGCAGGAAGTTCACATCGGAAATAGAGAAGAGAAGATGGCTGAGGGTTCACTGCCAGGCAAAAGAGAAACATTTCTTTGGACTAATGAAGAAGTTGAGCTTCTTCTTCAAAAAATCTTTACTAAAAAGCATAAAAAACTCGAGGAAGGGTGGATTGGGAATCGGCGCATGTTCATTACATTGATGTCATATCTTCAAGTTGTGCGGCTTCTCTGTCCGCACATTACCGCAGACGGTAGAGGACTCAAACAGATCCACTTTGGTACCTGGCTTCAGACATGGTCGGTTTCATGGTGTCAGGTTTGCTCCTGAAGACCCGGAAATTCAGCCACATGCAGAACAGATGGTTTTGAAAAGAATAAGGTTTATTTAGGGCCAGGGGATGGAGGGAGTGAAACCAGTTGTGGTTAGCAGGAGGAGTCAGGCAATCCCAGGTCTGTGGGTGAGGAATCCTGAAACGAACTTTAGACAGGAATATAAGTTCACAAATCCAAAAGACATAGTCAGGGCAGGCAATGTTCATTCACAGTGAGGCTCAGTGCAGTACTTATCCAGAGGGACAGGCAATCTCCGTGGTCATACGGGCAAGGGTCAATATCCAGGTGGGCACTTTAAGGGATCCGGCAGGGGTCAGGGAAGAGAATATCCACGGACGTAACAAGGAAGTCTGGAACACGAAAATAGCTGGATCTCAACAAGGTTAGTACTGTTGACCATCTGGCAGGGAAGCAGAGAGTGAAGAGTGTATAAGTAGGGCAGGGAGCAGGTGAGGGGACTCACAATCAGGGCAGGTGTAGGAGATCATCCTGGTTGCAGCTTTGCAGAGCGGCTCTGCAACCATGACACATGGAGGCTAATCCCTGGTTTCGTGGGAATGAAAAGGTGGTTTGCTAAAATACTTTTGCGGTTTTGCTGCAATCTGGCGTCATGGGGACAGCCCCTCAGTTTCTCCTGCAGTCCCCCTCCCTCTACCACAGTTAATCTCCCCACTTACCAGCCTATTGTTTTTCAAATGAGGTAGTCTGCATGCTCGCCCACCCAGATTACAAGTGCAAGATGCACCAAACCTTCCTTTCAGTTCAGATCTGTAGAGATCATAGAATCTTTTTTCTGTTTACATTAGATACATTTTTTACTGCACTATACTCTGCGTGTTTGTGCCATTATGACTTGTTTTTGTGAAGTTTTTATTCTAATAGGCCTTTTAGTATTTTATTTATGTAGCTGCTGCACACTTGAATTTCCATCTGGATTAATAAAGTTTATATCTACCTATCTGTTTAGTTTTAATGTCACTATTACAATAACTGTAAAGATCCCGAGTAAAGAGAAGTGCCATTTTTAATTTTTTTATATATTGTGTTTTTCATCACAATGCACTGAAACATATGTGAATAAAACATTGAGTAAATGAGTTGTTAATTTTTTCTTTATTTGACAGTGATTGTGGATTACAATTTGTAATTTTGACTGAGTTTAGAATATACACAAAAATGCTCAAACAAGAAAGGATGAGTTCTCTGATGATACAGTCCAGGTGTTTGGCTGTATAGTTCTTAGACGAAGCGGTCGAGTCAGCAGCAAGGTGGATCAGTAGGTGAGCAGGTAGAATAAATATTGCAGCACTCATATTGTGATTTGATTCTCCACTCTAACTAGAAAGACTCATGTCTCGCCTCTAAGAAGTTTCTACAGTTGTAGATTTGTAGACCCTTTTCAAGAAGTGAAACATACAAACCAGGAAATTTAGCATGTAATCATGTGTGCATACTGAAATGTAATGAAATTGGAAGATAAATCTAAACGAATATCAGGTTTTCTATTTGATTTAATTTTATTTATCTCACTCTGTCACCTGAACTTGGGCTGAAGAAAACGCTCATACATCATAAATGAGGAAGATTAGGTGGAGGTCCATCCATCCAGGGTGTCTTGGGTCTTCCACAGGGTCTCCTACTAGTGGGAAGTGCCCAGAACACCTCAGCAGGGAGGTGTCCAGGAAGCATCCTGACCAGATGCCTGAGCCACCTCATCTGGCTCCTCTCGATGTGGAGGATCATCGGCTCTACTCTGAGCCGCTCCCGGATCACCGAGCTTCTCACCCTATCTCTAAGGGAGAGCCCGGCCACCCTGCGGAGGAAACTCATTTTGGCCTTTTGTATTCGCAATCTCGTTCTTTCGGTCTCTACCCACAGCTCGTGACCATAGGTGAGGGTAGGAACATATCAACTGGTAAATCAAGAGCTTTGCCGTTTGGCTTATCTCCTTCTTCACCAGACTGATGCAGAGTCCGCATCACTGCAGACGCCGCACCGATCTGCCTGTTGATCTCCCGCTCCATCCTTCTTTCACTCTTGAACACGAACCGAGATCCTTGAACTCCTCCACTTGGGGCAGGACCACATTCCCGACCTGGAAAAAGCACTCCACCCTTTTCCAACTGGAGGTGCTGATTCTCATCCCAGCTGCTTCACACTTGGCTGCGAATTGCTCCAGCGAGACCTTAAGATCACGGCCTGATGAAGCCAACAAAACCACATCGTCTGCAACAAGGAGACCCAGTCCTAAGGCCACCAAACCGGATCCCTTCAACACCTCTGCTGCACCTACAAATTCTTTTTTTTTTTTTTTTTAAACATATATAAATACAAGTAAACAAATACATCTTAAGAAGAAAACAAACAAATCCCAAACAAAAACTAGATGGTATCACTAGACTGAAAATCTAAAACAACAGAAACAAAATAATAACATACATATATGGAGTAACAATTTTCTTCCAAATAAATCTAATCGTCTTTAATAAAAAACAGATCTGGCCTTAACGGCTTAACATAATTAATCCATTTTGTCCAATAAGCAGAAAATAATTCCAATTTGAAATTTATGAGGGCTGTTATTTTCTCCATATTATAAATGTTCATGGTGATATTCATCCATTCATTCAAGTTCGGGCTTTCTTGTGAAAGACACTTTCTCATGATTGCTTTTTTGGCTGCAATCAATAGAGTGTTCATCAAATATTTGTCCTTCTTTGTCCATTTTAATGATAAAATTCCAAAATACATACTCTTTATGTCAAAAACTGTCAAGTCCTCGAAAATGTCTTGTAATATTTTGTATGTCCCTTCCCAGTAATCCTTAATGATTGGACAGTCCCATTTATTACACTTCCTCCAGCAACTCCCAGCTGTTTCATCATAGTGGGCTTTCTGAGCTGGTGTAATAAAAAACCTTTTTAAACACTTCCAGTTGTATTCCCTCCATTTCTGTGAACTAGTGTATTTCTAAACATTTGACCACATCGTTGTCCATTCCTCCTCGGTTATATTTATCTCTCCTTCCTGCTCCCACTTTTTCTTAATATATGTGGATGAGTGTGTTTTAAGGTTTGATAGTCCTTTGCATATTAATGAAATTACTCTAACCAGTGCTTCTGAATTATATGCTTTAATAAATAATTGTACAAAATGCATCTTGGGCTCGGTTATCTCTTTTATTTTTTTATGAATGTAATGCTGAACTTGAAGGTATCTGTAGAAATCTTGCTTTTCTAGACAGTATTTCTCTTTGAGTCAAAACTTAACATAGTTGCTCCTTTCATTATTTGACATATAGATCTTTGATATAGCCATATTTAAATCTTGCGTCTAATTTATTTGGTGTGAAATCAGAGTCATATGCGAGCCATTTTAGAGATGCAATATCCTCTTCTAGTTTAAATTCTTTAATAACAGTCCTCCACATTTTAAGTGTCCAGTTCACCCAGGGATTATCAATATTCTTTATGTAGCTTTATATCTTTTTATCAGCTAAAACTGCCTGTATTGGGATATCGCAGATCTTTTCTTCAATGTTTTTCCACTGTGCTTCATAAGATGGGTTACACCAGCATATAATAGTTCTCATCTGTGCTGCAAGGTAGTAGTCCCTAAAAGAAGGTACGCCCCATCCTCCTTTGTCTTTACTTAACTGTAAAGTTTTAAGTCTTATCCTTGGTTTTCTTCCTTGCCAAATATATCTCGTAATAAGTTTTCCCATTCTTTGAATTGTTTCTGATTAATTTCTATTGGTAAAGTCTGAAATAAATATAACAATCTTGGTAATATGTTCATTTTAAGAGAATCTATTCTTGAACTGAAGCTTAAAAAAGGTATTAAATTCCATCTTATTAAATCATTTTTTATATTTGTGACAACGGGCAAATAATTGTATTCTAACAGTCTAGTGGGGTCTATTGGGATATTGATACCCAGATACTTTAAAGAATCAGTATGCCATATTCCAGCGTACTTACTTTTAAGTTCTTCTGGAGGGTAGTAATTATATGATAAAAATTTAGTCGTTTCTATATTAACCTTGTAACCAGATAATTCACCATATTTTTCAAATAAATTAATCAATTTTGGCAGAAAGTGTATTGATTCATCAAGATATATTAAAATATCATCTGCATAACAAGCCATTTTATATTCAATGTCTCTAATAAAAATCCCCCTTATATCTTTATTTTGCCTGATGTGCTGGGTTAAGGGCTCCAGGTATAATGCGAACAGTAAGGGTGACCATGGGCATCCCTGTCTGGAACCTCATTCTAGATTGAAACATCTTGATAAATATCCATTCATTTTAATTCTTGCTGTGGGATTATTATATAAATTTTGTACAGTTTAAATATTTGTATTATGAAAACCGAATTTATGTAAAACCTTAAAGAGGAAGTCCCAGTTTACTGAATCAAAAGCTTTTTCTGCGTCAATACTTATCAGAGTTGCCTTAATTTGATATTTTTGTATGTAATCTATAACATGTAATGTCTTTCTTATATTATCTTGCGTTTGACGTCATCGTATAAAACCAGTTTGATCGTTATGTATCAATGTAGGTATAAATTCTTCCATCCTTCTGGCCATAATTGAAGTAAACAACCGATAATCTATGTTAAGAACAGATATTGGTGGATATGACCTGCATTACATCTTATCCTTCCCTTCTTTTGCTATAACTGATATAATCGCCTCTTTCCAGCTTGGTGATATTTGTGCTTTTTGTAAGACCGAGTTTAATGTGGGGAGAATAATCTGTATCAATTCATCTTTAAATTCTTTATACCACTGCTGTATAGGCATCTGGTCCTTGCAATATATTTGTTTTAAGTTAGTGTATCGCCTTTTTTTTTTACTCCTCTTCAGTTATATTAGAAGTTAACTTTTAATTTTGTTTTCCGTTTAATAAAGGAAGTTTTATAGAATTCAGAAAGGCACCTATTTCAGTTGGGCTTCCTCCTGGTTTTTTAGTATACAAAGTTTTAAAGAATGACTCAAATGATTCCTGAATTCCATCTTGCTCTTTTTTTTATTTGTTTATCTTTTGGATGTCTGATCCTATGGATTGTGTTTTCTGATAATTTCTTTTTTAATTTCCAAGCCAGTATTTTCAGTGAATTAGGTCCACTTTCATAATTCTTTTGTTTCAGGAACATCAATTTTTTATTAATTTCCTGTGTTAAGGTTATTAAGTTGTTCCCTATTTTTTTTATTTCATCTAGTGTGTTCTCTTCTAGTCCTATCCTTCTATCTTTCTAATTCCTTTAATTTAATTTGCATATCTTCTCTTTCTTTAAACCTCCTATTTTTCTTTTGTGACACAAACACTATAATTTTTCCTTTTATTGCGGCTTTTAAAGTATCCCACAAAATGGGGGATGAAACCTTTGTCATTAAATTCTAAATATAAAGCTATTTCTCTTCTGATTTGTTCTTTAAATTTAGAGTCATTTAACAGACTGGAATTGAATTTGCATGTAGTATTTTTTTGTTTCACACCAAGGTCGACTGTTAAGTAGATAGGTGCGTGATCACTTAAGTCTATTGTTCCTATGTCACATTAAATGATTTTATTTTCCTCCTTCCCAAATATCAGAAAATAATCAATCCTTGTATAAAGAGAATATGGAGCAGAGTAGTATGTATAATCTCTTCTATTAGGAAAGAATATTTTCCATACATCTATGAAGCCCGCCTCTTCGAGGAGTGCACTCACTTTTATATGTAAGGAATATTTTTCGAGAGGTTTATTATCAGATCTGTCCAGTTCAGGTTGTAACCATATATTTAAATCTCCACCACAAATCAATAACCCTTCTGTTTCCATTATCATCATTTTTATCAGATTCTGAAAAAAATAATATCACTTCCTGGAGGAGCATATATATTCATTAAAGTGACTGCTTTACCCTCAATATAGCCTTTGATTAAAACAAATCTGCCTTCTTTGTCGATCACTTCAGATACTTTTTCAAATTTTAAGCTGTTGGAAATAAGTATGACAACTCCTCTCCTGCGTCCTGATTTATATGATGAAAAGAATAAACTGGAGTAACCCATTCTCTTAAGTTTTTTATGTTCAAGATCAGTTAATGGGTTTCCTGAAGAAATACCACGTGACCCTGTTCTTTCTTCATTTTAGATAATCTTTTATTCCGCTTAATATAATTTAATAATCCGTCAATATTATAAGAGATAAATCTTACTTTGCTGTTAGCCATGTCTATTGGTTTGTGAAAGTATCATTAAGTTAGACAAATAGCGATTTATCAGATTTACTCCCTGGTCAAATAAATCAATATAAGAAAACATAAAATAAATAAATAAATTAAAAAAAAAGGTAAAGGGCTTCTTTTTTTTTTTTTTTTTTGACAGAATTAGAAGGAAATCCTCAGAGTTTCATGAGGCTTCACCTGCCCATCACTACAGCTAACTAGAAATGGCAGCAATGACAACATCTGCCTGTAAAATGTGAAGTCTTCCAGGGAAGACCGGCAAGAAAGTGGGTGGAGGTGTCTGCCTATTCGTGAATGAGCGATGGTGTCGTCCCTCTCATGTTACAGTAAAGAAGATAATTTGTGATCCGAATATTAAACTTCTTGCAATGAGTTGTAGGCCCTATTATCTTCCCCATGGGTTTTCCTTTGTCATTGTTCAAGTGGTGTACATTCCCCCATCGGGGGATAGAAAGACTGCCACAGAAATTATTTCTAAAGTCACACACGACTTGCAGACCTCTTCTCCTGATATGCTGTTTATCATTAACGGGGACTTCAACCACTGCTCTCTCTCCGCCACCCCCCCTTCCTTCAAACAAATGGTGAAATGTCCAACGAGGGGCGACAAAACCATTGACTTGTTTTATACAAACATTAAGAAAAACGTCATTGTGGAGCGGCTCCCTCCACTTGATCAGTCAGATCACAACCTGATAAGCATTGCCTCGAGATATGCTCCTATTGTTCGGAGGCAATCAATTACGACCAAATCTGTCCGAGACTGGTCAGAAAACGCATGTGAAACTTTAAGAGGCTGCTTTGATTGTACTGACTGGACTGTACTCTTGGACGGCAGTAATGATATAGACAGTATCACTGACGTAGTCACCTGCTACATAAATGTTTGTGTTGAGTCTGTTATCCCCTGTAAGCATGTGAAAATATATGCTAACAACAAGCCTTGGGTAACAGGTGAGGTTAAAGCTGCTATAAATCGGAAAAAACTTGCATTTATTAGCGGTGATAGAGACCAATTAAAAACTGCTCAGAGGGAGCTAAAAGCGAGCATTAGGGTAGGAAATCGGAAATATAAGGAAAAGGTTGAGGGTCAGATGTCTAACAGCAACATTAAAGGTCTATGGAAAGGAATGAGAACTACTACTGAATATGGGAACAGTACCTCTGGCTGCCCGAGTGCTGCAGGATTTAATGTAAATGAGGCTAACCAGTTCTTTGCCAGGTTTGATGATGTTATAATTATTCTGATTCTCATGAGAACACCTGGTCGACTCTTAGACAGAATTGTCCCGATGACACAAGTCCAGCTATTGTCTTGAGTGTGAACGGTGTCCAACAGCAGCTGAAAGGTCTCAATCCGAACAAATCAGCAGGCCCGGATGGTGTGTACCCACGCACTCTGAAAGTTTGTGCTGATCAGCTGTCAGCTATTCTGCATTATATCTTTTCTATGTCCTTGTCTACATCTAAAATTCCAGCAGTATGGAAAACATCATGTATAATTCCCATTCCCAAAAGAACCAACATGAGAAGCTCTCTGTCTAACCTCAGACCCATAGCTCTGACCTCACACATTATGAAATGCTTGGAAAGACTTGTTCTGGGTCATCTTAGTAGTCAAGTCTCAGATTTTCTAGATCCTTGCAGTTTGCTTATAGGAAACGGGTGGGCGTGGACGATGCATTCACAACATCTACAAGCATCTTGAAACCTCAGCTAGCTCAGTGAGGATTCTGTTTTATGATTTTTCCAGCACTTTTAATACTATTCGGCCACATATTTTAACCAGTAAGCTAATAAATTTTAAACTCCAAACTGGGGCGGCTGTAGCTCAGGAGGAAGAGCAGTCGTCTTCCGACTGGAAGGTAGGCGGATCGATTCCAGGCTTCCACTGACTACATGCCGAAGTGTCCTTAGGCAAGACACTTAAACCCACGTTGCCTCCCGATGTGCCTATCAGGGTGTGAATGGGTGAATGTGATAAGTTGTGTAAAGCACTTTGAGTGGTCAAACTGGCTGGAAAAGCGCTATATAAGTACAAGTCCGTTTACCTTAACTACTGCTTGGATTTTAAATTATCTTCTGTCCCGTCCTCAGTATGTCAAACTCGGTAGTAAGCAGTCTGATATTATTTTAACAAATACAGGAGCTCCACAGGGAACAGTTCTGTCTCCTTTTTTATTCTCTCTGAACACAGCTGATTACAGGGTCAGTCAGCCATCCTGTGTACTGCAAAATTACTCTGATGATACTGCACTTGTGGGTCTGCTGACCCGAGGTGTTGACCGAGAGGTGGAAGCATTTGTCAGCTGGTGTGATGCAAACTTTTTAAAATTTAATCTAGAGAAAACAAAAGAGCTAATTATTGATTTCAGGAGGAAGAAAGAGGAGCCCTCATTAACTTTTATTAAGGGTCATGAAATAGAGGTGGTTGAATCCTACACATACCTTGGTGTTGTTCTGGACGATAAATTAAATTTTAAAAACAACACGGAGGTGGTCTTCAAAAAGGCTCAGACAAGACTCTTCTTTCTGTGTTTTATCAGGGAATTTTAGCCAGTGTTATTTTCTATGCTCTGTTGTGTTGGGGAAGCAGCATTTGTGCAGATGACAAAAACAGAATTAACAAGTTGATTAAAAAAGCTGGGGCTGTGAGTGGCATCACCCCTGACTCTCTGGACCTCACCCTGGCAAAAAGAACTGGGTCCAAATTGAAAACAATTTTATTCCTTGAAAACCATCCTCCACATGATGTTTTTTAATCGTCTTAAAAGTTCTTTTAGTGACCGTCTTGTTATGCCTCTGTGTTCTACTGAATGCTTCAGAAGGTCTTTTGTTCCTGTAGCTGTCTGATTTTTTAATGACCTCCTGTAGTTTTTTGTATATTTACATATTTAAAGGTCTATTTCATGTTTTTCGTCATTGTCTACATATGAGATGTGTGAAATTTCCCCTTTTAGGGGATGAATAAAGCTTATCTTATCTTATCTTATCTTATCTTATCTTATCTTAGCTTAGCTTAGCTTTAGCCCGCCTACCTTCGTTTGCTGATTAGCTATCATTGCTTAGGGTTAGCTCGGTTAGCTCTTAGCTACAGGCAGCCCGGAGTTTGATGGTTGTCAATCATTCTCCCCCACCATCACAGTCCCCCTCTCAGCTCGACCTCTTTGCCCATGTTTGGATTTTCCGGGACTAACGTCACGTAACGTCACGCTACCAAGATGGCGACAGTGGGAACGCCCAACGAGCTTCACTTTTACTCTTCAAAAACCTACGGGTGACATCACGAAGGCTCCGTCCATCTTTTATATACAGTCTATGGTTTATATATAGATGTGTGGTTCTGCGAACACTTCCACCCTGAATATAAAACATGTGACAGCTGTATGTCAGTCAGCTGGACTGTCCACACTGAAAGCCTTCTTTCTGTTAAGTGTGAGCTTTGCTTCATGTTTGCAGACTATAAATACGTTCCCACTGATGAGGGCATACTCCAAATGCTTCTTTAAAGACCTGCCAGATCCTGAAGGGTTTCCTCCTGAAATTCACCTCCACAAGTGGAACCCGGCCTCTTTGAGAGCATGTTTCTGAAGTTTCTACCTGTGGGAAAAGGTATGTGGCATGATGCATTCAAATGCACACATAAAAGGAGATTTGCTTATAATACTAAGTGCACTTTCTCATATAAAGCAAGTTTACTGCGAGCCATAGGTCATTACTCATGGTAAATAAGAGATGCTTATTGAGTGCAGAAATATATTTTTATTATGTTTATTTTTTTTTTTTGTTTTGTTTTTTGCCTCAGGGTTAAGCCATCAAGTAGAAAGGCTGCTTCAGGCTCAGGATGATCAAATTATTACCTGACTGATCAACCTGCTTATTGCTTTTTAGTTTACCAGCACCACGGGGTAAATAAATCTCCATAAAGGGATGGGCGGATCAATACTCTGGATTCAATACTTCAATCTTAACCAGTCAAAATATTGAATTTGATACTTTTTTGGCATCGAAATACCACTCCGCTAATACAAAGAATGCCATTTGTTTTCACGTCTGAGAGTTTTAGGTAATAAAATTGCATGCGAGGCCCAACAACAGTTTACTCCTTCTGTGTCACATGGTAGCCTTTCAGATGCCTTTATGCTGCTGCTGTAAGTGATGAGAGGTTTTGTTTTGATATTTTCCCGGTTTAATGCAGGTTGTTGCATATGGTGTCTTGTCATATTTATCATATTACTATTACATATTATTTATTCTTTATTTGTCACATTTTTTTCATAATTTTAGCCCTACACTTTATTCAATCTTTGAGAAGACTTATATTAATCTGCAGTTTAATTATTTTATCATTTTAAAAGGATTAATTTGATCTGATTTTTGCTTAATTTAAAGTACTGGTGTTCTTAAGTTTATTTATTCAGTTTTTTTGCTTTTATATTTCATACTGTCCTTGCAATAAAGATATTAATCACACTGCACAATTATTTTTTCCTTCAAGGGCCCAGAAGTATCGATATCAGTATTGTTATCAATGAAAAAGTACCATATTGACAGAAAAATGTTAGGATCACCCATTCCTACCTCCATCCTCCTCATCCATCCATCCATCCATCCATCCATCCATCCATCAATCAGTTTTCTGCCATTTATCCAAAGTCGGATTGCAGGGCCAGCAGCTTAATCAGAGAAGCCCAGACTTCCCTGATTTCCTGTCCGCCCCTATCTGAACTGCGGAGTTTGGTGCATGCTCTGTCAAAAATAGACTTGGCTCATAAATTAAGCAGAGAGACGCGGCGAGGGGCTTCTGGGATGCTTCTGACACATGCTGCGACGAGCCCGGTGGGAACCAAACTGTAAACTGAAACGGCCGCGAACAGCAGAGGAGGCTGTTACGGATGGACCCCTCGGAGACAGAAGAAGGTTAACACTTCATTGAAATATGGGTGAACAGGAGGAATGGTCTTACGACTGGCAGGTATGCGGGAGTTAACTCATGATCCTGGATCCACAGAGCAAGGAAGGGGAAGAGGAGACGTCCATGAAGGTAGCACGTTACAGTCTGATGAGTGACTGTGAATCTGGGGCCTATAAAGCCTCGAGACTGAACTGTGACCTGGTGTGAATAATGTTGGAGATGAACTAGCAGGAGCAGGTGATGAGAAATCTGCAGTGTGGTGGCTGTGGTCCCTGGCTGGACCAGGTGAGGGCGTGACAGCAGCGCAGCCATAATGTGGAGCAACCACACCCAGTGGAAACAAGCCTTTAATGTCACGTACCCGGAGGTTGGACTCAAGAAAGCTCAGAAACCCAGGGATAGGTGAAGGAGTTTTATTGAATAGAATGAACAGAATGCGAAGTGAACTCAGGTAACTGGCGGAGATCAGAGAGTCCGAGTGGAGAAAGGCAGCAGCAGGTGCTTCCGTGTCTTCCGACGGAGCAGAAAACCAAGTCCGTGATCTAGAGACAAAATCCAGAGAGCAATCCAGAGGTCAGTCATACAAACGGGAAAACAGGCAGGAAACAGAGGCTGGTTACTTGCAGGGTTATACAGAGACAATCTGGCAGGGAAGAGTTGTCACACACAGGTTTATAAAGGGCACAGCCCAGCTGGAGCGCATCAGCAATCAGTTGGAAAAACTGGGGATGCGTTCGGGAGCGGCTGGGAAAACTGACCCCTATCAGAAGAGACATGACATTTAATCTTTTGGCTCAGCATTTTCTTCACCACAACAGACAGATGCAGAGTCCACATCTTGATCTCTTCCACTTGGTACTGGTACTCATTCCCAACCCAGCGAGGACATTCTTTCCAGCTGAGGCCCTTGGTCTCAGATTTGGAGGTGCTGATTCTCATCCCAGCCGCTTCACACTCAGCTGTGAATCACTCCACTGTGAATTGG
Source organism: Melanotaenia boesemani (assembly GCF_017639745.1). NCBI lineage: Eukaryota > Metazoa > Chordata > Actinopteri > Atheriniformes > Melanotaeniidae > Melanotaenia > Melanotaenia boesemani. The sequence continues at coordinate 29,777,565 of NC_055696.1, read as the reverse complement.
AGATTACGGCCTGATGACAGAACCACATCATCTGCAAAAAGCAGAGACCCTTGTCTGATCCTAGAAATTCTGTCCCTTAAAATGATGAGCAGAATCTTTGACAAAGGGCAGACTTGGAAGAGTCCAACCCTCACTGGAAACAGATGCAACTTACTGCCAGAAATGTGGACAGAGCTCTGGCACTAGTAATACAGGGACTGGACAGCCCTTATCAGAAGATACAGTGCCCCATACTCCTGAAGCACTCCTGACAGGAGTCCCTGAGGGACATGGTCAAATGTCCTCTCCAAATCCACAAAACACATCTAGACTAGATGGATGAACTCCCATGCCTAGGGATGGTGAAACCGAGGCCTCATGAATCATCGAGCCAACTTTGACCCAAGTGCTTGAAAATGGCTTAGTGTTCTGAATCATTTGACCAAACCAAAGAGCTCCATCTGCTGGCTGTGGGAGTCTGATGCATCAGAAGGAAAGCGTTAAAAACCTCACATCTGTCACCCCCCTCTCAACTTGGAATATGTGTTCAATAAACGATACGTAATCTACCATCCGAGTGAATATTTATTTTCTGTTGTTCATAAAAATAACAAGGAGGGGTATTAGGTAACATTTGTTTAGGTAACAGAATTGTGGTGTAACTTAAGTAAACCAATCTGTAATGATAGTAGTTACTCAGTGGGAAGGCATGAGGGAAGGGTGTTTGTGCAACGGGTATAGTGACTGTGTTATTTTATACAGTTGTAATAAAATTGTTTACTGTTTTATGTGTCTTATTATTTATAATATATATTGCCAATGCGTGTTATCGTCTACCTCATGAGTTGTTTTCTTTTGCATAGCTGATCGTTGTTAAATGTGGCACAACAGTTTATAGCACACTACACATTTATGTACATAGATTATTTACTCAGTTTTTTTGTTATCTTGACTCTTCTATCTAGTTTTTTTTATTGTTTATTTTTATTTTATAATGTTTTATGGCATTCAGGTTGGACTGCAAAGTAAGATTTTCATTGTTCAGGGAAACGTGTTTCCTTACTTTGCAAATGACAAAGACACTGAATCTTGAAATGTATGATGAGAAAAAAAACTTTGGTAACTTTGTGATGTGTCATAGATTTTTATTTAAAAACGTATTTTCTGTTAGGCTTCAGTCTGCTCATCTTCTGGCACACTACCTCCCCAGCTTTGGAGAGGTTGCACCTGAAAGAAACACAAGAACAAAATTGTAATTAACCAAGTTTAAAATCATTAAATTCTCTGCTGATGGTGATCAGAAACCAGCTTGGTGTCTAAGGTCCTGCAGGTGGTGGTTTTCTTCTGCAGATGTAGACTGAGACGTTTCCTCTGATGCTTCTGGTTGAAGTTTATGATTAACTTTAAAGTCTGCTCTTTGCAAGGCTATTAAAAAAACATCTATATAAAGAAAGGGGAATTAAGCTTACCTGTGATGTTGAAGGCACCGCCTGCTCTGTCCTTCTCTCATATTTCGAGCTCCTTCAGCAGTTACTCTGGCAACGGCGTCTTGCGCAGACGTTTGTTTCCCCAAATCTCTAAAAGCTAAATGTGATTCAATATAAGCTCATGCTGATGTCATGCTTTTCCTAAATTTGTTTTAAAAATGCAATGTCGCACAATCGCTAGAGAATCTCCTCTCAAAAACCCGCAATCTCCTCAGCGTTTGGAATCTGAGAGATCGACAAGCCCGGTCCCTTCAAAGATCCCGCTTGCTGCTCGATACGCGCTGATGACATAATGAGGCCTCGTTTGGTCTATCACGTGACTTTTGGCATGCTGAATCAATGCTCAGAGACAATGCTCACAGCACTTCCGTGTCACATGCTCGACACGTGATCGAGCAGACGGCTCGAGCATAACATCCCTACCCATGCCCCCTTGAGGATCCTGCAGAAGGGGACAGGTCACCAGCTCATTGCAGGACCTGTGAATGACATTTTACTAATGCACTGGAAGGAGTCTGGGCTGTAAACCAGTTTAATCATGGTGTTAATGACACTCTGGTAATTTTATTTGTCCTTGGCAGGACATTTGTCTTGGGTTTAACACAATGTCCATGTTCACAGCTGTGCACAGGGCAGGACGGTGGAGCACGACAGGAAGGTTGTTTTGAAAGTTGCAGATCAATTTCATATTTTTGTTTTTGAGTGATGTTTTCTCATGTGACTTTGGCCACTTTGTCCCCTTTATCTGCATGAAGTAACAGCAGTGTAACAAGCCGAAAAGCAGATTACTGGATCGTTTGAAGCTCTTTTACCACACACCATGTGTGTATATTTTTCAGTGCAGAAATACCCAACAAACATACTCAGCGTGTATTTTCATGCTTGTGTTGCAGCATGAAATAAGCTTTTAAGTCCTCAGATGTTTGAGCAGCTACTTCCATGGAGCTTGTTCCTAGTTTAGTGGCCAGAAAATAGCCTGATTCAACACTTCCAAATCAGACAAGTGATTTTATTCTGCTGTAAACATCAGGCTGCAGTCTAGCCCAATGAAAGCTGCTATCCTACCAAACATTAGGCTGTCTCTAACATACAGCACTAAATGTTTGGAGCTGTCCTCCAAACCTGGCGATGGACTGCTGACCTGCTTAGATGTACCTGACCCTCAACATATTAAGGCTGAACTGGATTAAATGAGTACATAAAATTGAAGATGGATGAGTTTTTGTTTTGCTTCTATTAGAAAAATATATCAGCTGTTAATCCACCAACAATAGAAAGAAAACCCAGTTATGGCCTGAAGCACCATCCTTAGTTGGACTTCTTGTTAAGAGGAAATTTTTCCTCTCCACTGTCTCCTCGTACAGCTTAGGATGGGGGATTGAATGATCAGAGCATTTTATCCAGATTTTAAGTCAGCAGGAATCTCTGATCAGATTGATTACAGTCAGAAAGAAGAAATATTTGTCCATGTGAACAGAGCTTCTGATATCAAATAATCCAACTGTCATTTAAAGGGTTAACATCCTAAAAAAGGTTGAAATTTTAACAGGGCTTAACTTTTCTGAGAAATTTATGCAAAATAAAGCAAAAATAATATTGTGTGAAATTTTAAAGCATTTTCACTTCAGAGGGTGGTAAATGAAACTGATATCTGAGGGTAAATAGTAAGAATTTACTGTGGAAATAAAGACAACTGCACTGGTAAATATGGAATGGTGTGTGTTTGGGGTGCATCACAAACCAGCTTTGCTCAGGGTTCCAAAGGGGGGACACAGCAGAGGTATAGCAGGAAAAGAAGGAATGAACATGAAATTATGGCACTTCATTGTGGCGACTTCACATTTGAAAAAATCATGCAAAAGAATATTCATTATGTTATAAACATTTATCAAACAGCTATCCAACAAAAGTCTGCACTCGATGTCATCCAGCTACATTTGTTGATATTTCAGACTGGACCAAATGTGCAGTGGCAACTAAGGATGGTCAGCCCTATTTTCCATCTTTTACATCGTGCCATGAGCAGAATAGAAGATAAAAATTCAGGTACTGAGGTGAGCTTTTCAATGATTGGTCACCTTGATAAATAAAAACATGAAAGTTCAGACAAGTATTCTACTGCCAAAATCTGGGGAGAAAAAAAGGTTGCTGTTAAAAACTGAGAAATAATGAGCTGAACTTTTTGACAGTAAGTTTTGGAGGTTGAGCCTTCAGTGCGCTCCGGGATCAGTTTGAAGTCAATGAAATTTCATTCGACATATCTATGAATGTTTTAAGGTTATACGAGCAGAGCAGCCTCAGGCGTCACAGCATCTCTTCCGGCTGTGGTGGGAGGAAAGTCATCTATGAGCAGAACAATTTTGATTCTTTGACCTTTTCCAAGCTTATGAAAATCCTCAGAAGCTTAATGAAACCTTTGAATTTCTTCTTTCTGAAGCTCATCGCTGACTTTCTTCATAGTGTGGGCAGAGTGGGGACTTTCTCTGACAAATAGAATCACATTTTGGGTATTTGTAAAACAGAGAGCTTTTCCTGGTCTGCTTCCAGCTCATCCTCTGACCTACATGTCTTAGAGAACATGTAGGACGTTATTGTCCTCCCTCATTAAAACTCCTACCTTTCAACCATCCCTATACTGACCTGCAGCCTTCTGCTTCGCATCAGATGTAGATGTTCTGGCTGTAACTGCCTCAGTTTTACCAATTAGGACTGATGATCCATTGTCCATCTTAATGTTATTGTTTTATTTCATTTATATTAAAACACTGTCTATATATTGTTGTATGTAAATCATGAGTTGTTGTGTAATTGGTGCTGACTGAGCTACTTCCTGGTCAGGACATTCAGGTTCTTACATGTGATGAGATGACTGCACTTTTTATATTGGTTCTGTTTAATTTAAATAAAAACTTCAAGCTCATCTTCCTCCTGATGCGTGATTGCGTCAATCCATCACAGCCAGGACCAGTGTGACTCACAGCTAATACCACTAAAGATCTCCACCCCTGTATAGAAAGGTAGTTTATAATAACGATACCAAACACTGAGATCATACTGAAGGAATCCTTCTTCTGCTTGACATTTTAAAACAAACCCACCTTATTCTTATTTTTAGCCGCAGTCCATTTGTCTTCTTTAGAATGGAGGTGTACAAAGCTGAATGGTATTAAGGTCTGGTCCCCCCCCCCCCAAAAAGAAAAACAACTAATAAACAGTTCTAAAAAAAAGGTTGGGATGCTGTATGAAATGTAAATAAAACCCAGTTCAATGATTCTGTATCTCATCGACCCTTATTTTAGAACATAACAACATATCAGATGCTGAAACTAAGACATTTTACCGTTTTGTGGAAAATATGATGGCAGCAACACATCTGTAGTTGCAACAGTGGCAACAGAAGGCTGAGAAAGTAACTGATACAAATAAAAACAACTGGAGGAGCATTTCACAACTAATTGGGTTAATTGGCAACAGGTCAGTGACATGACTGGGTATAAAAGGAGCGTTTCAGAGAGGAAGCGTCTCTCAGATGGAAAGATGGACGAAGGTTCACCAATCTGAGACAGACTGGGTCTAAAATTGTGGAATAGTTTCAGAAAAATCATCCTCAACATAAAATTGTGAAATTTTTGAAGATCCACCATCTACAGTGTATTATATCTTTAAAAGATTCAAAGAATCAGGAGGAATCTCTGTGTGCATGGGACAAGGCTGAAGGTGATCTTGGGGTCCTCAGGCAGAACTACATTAAAACCGGACATTATTCTCTACTAGAAACCACTGCATGGACTCAGGAATACTTTTAGAAATCACTGTCTGTAAACATAGTTCACCCTGAAATCCACAAATGAAGGTTAAAGATCTATCACGGAAAGAAGCAGCCATATCTGAAGAAGATCCAGAAACACAGGTGTCTTCTCTGGACTCATTTAAATGGTCTGAGGCAAAGTAGAAAACTGTTCTGTGGTCAGATGTGTAAAAATGTGAATTCTTTCTGAAAAGCATGGACGCTGTCTGCAGCCTAAAGAGAGATTTTTAGTGGACAGGTGAAAAGCTGCATCTCTGATGGGATGGGGCTGCATTAGTGTCTATGGCGTGGGCAGCTTCCACATCTGTGAAACTCCATCAGTGCTGAAAAGTACTGCATTCAGCAGCTTGTCTACAGTAACAGCACCGTTACACAGAAATTACCTGAGCCAATATGGAGTAGCTGAACCATTAAAACTATCTGCACCACATTTTATCAGAAAAGAGGACCAGAGCATCAGCATAATTGGACTTAAACGAGGACCACTCTATAACCAGCTTGGCCAAAGCTTTTTCTAAAGGGAATCTTGAAAATTAACTAAAGGATTTGACCTGAATACATCCACCCGGGTCCCCAACGGCCCTGGCCAGCCGTTACAACACTGCCACGGTCGTGATTTTCCATTAGTGTGTGACAGAGTGCTCGTTTATAGCATCAAAGCTCTGTGGAGAAACAGGTTAGTGGTAATTATTCAGTTGATAGGTTATAAGCACTGCAGGCTTGTCTCAGCCCTCCTGGCTTCCTGAGACTGGAGGAATCACAAGCGTTTGGATAATAATCAGAGCAACATGAAGCATTTTCACAGAGAGAATTAGTGCTCAGGGATTAAACCATTTCATTCAGCTCCACACTAACAGGCCTGCACATATATGATAACCAGTTAAACTTTATCCGTCATCCCATATTCAAATTAAGCTTCATTCTCCATAAAAACTCAACTCACAATTAAATTAATAAATAAAGAATTTTAAAAAGCAAAGAAAATGTTGAAAGTATGTGTCAACGCTACTTGGATCCATACATTAGATAATGAATGAATGAATGAATGAATGAATGAATGAATGAATGAATGAATGAATGAATGAATGCTTCAAACATGTTAGCATGTTACATGGAGCATTGCTAACCAACGCCTTTGAAATGGAGCTGGAAGAAGAATGAACTTATTTATACCCCTTATTCCAATTTACAGCTAAATGAAACACTTCCAGTTTTAACATGAAGTGCAAACCCACAATTAGATAATTACATTTTCTGTCATCATAACATGACTCATTATTGTCACACAGTTAAGTCCAGAAATATTTGAACTATATGACAGTTTTCGTGATTTGGGCTCTGCATGCCGTAAGAGTTGTTTAGAAATTAAACAGCTAAGATGCAGTTTAGACTTCCAGATTTCCAGAAATCCAGAACAAAATTATCCTACAAAACATTTCAAAAACATAGTTACATCCAATTTTACAAAACATCTCCTCATTCAGGGGCACAAAAGTAATTGGACAATTAACAACACCATCAATAAAATGTCATCTCCACCAAGGCGGAGGTCATGTATTCAGAGTGTTGGTTTTTCTGTCTGTCTGTTAGCAACATAACTCAAAAAGTTGTGGATGAATTCTGATGAAAATTTCAGGAAATCTCTGAAACGAAAGGTTAGGGTTAGATAGTGGCCTAAGCTGGATTTATACTGGTGCGGCATCTGTGTAACGTCAATTACGCTGTCACCGCTGTATGCTCCGCGTAGGTCTGCAAATGCCTGACACACACCCCTTCCTCTTCTCATCTTCCAAGAAAACCTGTACCGATTGCGTGCAGATGCACACTTATCTAGCAATTCTTTAGTAAAAGGCACTTTGATCACCCACCACACATCCACACATAGTTGCAGAATGGTCTCTGTGAGACTACAGAGTCTTCGTTCATATTGTACATCTCTTATGTACAGTCTAGCAGTCAACTCATGATTTCCCATCCATTGCACTGAAGGCCATGATTTCCCCTCCTTTAGCCTCACTGAGCACTGAGCACCTGCATTTAGAGAAAGACAAGCATATTTTCCAGTTCACAAGAGATTAATTTTCACTATACACTTGAAATGCATCTAATATTTCCAACTATATTTCTGTTATTATGTCAAGAAAACATATATTAGGCCTACAGACATTTATTATAACTCATACTAGGTTGTACTTCAATTACAATAAAATACAACTAAAAAGATGAGCTGCAAACAGGCAGGTATAATTTGACATCTAAAATAAGACTCCTTTTGATAAAACACTAGTCTTATTGTTATCATTTCTGATATGTCCCAATTACTACTACTACTGATACTTGTCATGACAATGACAGCAACAATAATAATGCTGTGAGAGATCTAAAACATCCATCCATCCATCTCCCAGACTGGGAGTACTGAGCACTATATTACACTTAGTATGAAAAATACAGATGTAACTCGCTGTGACTCCTCCTGACAGCTTCTTATCCTGCACAAATTTAATGATGAGGGCCTTCATTTTTTGCAGGCACATGTCTGGTTCAGTGTGCATCTTTAGGCACATCATATTTCAGACAATGGGATACTTCAGGGGGCACTTCCACTCACTTTCACCACTCTGACAAAAGCACAGAAGTCACGTCACTTGCAACATGAAATAAACTCCCTATAAATAACTTACACTACACAAAAATGGACAGATTCAGTTAATAAACTGCTTAATGCCTAAACATTTAATCTGATCTCATAATTTTTCAGTATAAATGATTCTCTAGTCAACTGACTTTGCAGCTGATATAGCTATGTGCCCCCTCTGCACGCCAACATATATATATATATATATATATATAAATAAATAAATAAAATAATTAACGGCATGTAACATAGGAGCTATGCTGTGTTGACTGCAAACCAACGTGTGGTTTGTTATATTGTGATCCACTGCTCTCTCACAGCAAGGTTTTTCAGTAAATAATGAAAGCTAACCCGGTACTGCACATACAAGTCGATCTGCCATCTCTTCGTCCTCAGAGTCAGAACGGGCGGAGAGGGCGGGCAGGAGCTCGTGGTTTCGGCCTGTGGGGTTATGACGTGTTAATGAGGGTCTGTCTGAGCTCGCTTTTTACTGCCTGCCATTGCTTCACAATGATTTGAATGCAGAAATACTCATAAAAGCCATTTTGATCTAATTTTTCAGAAGATATGTCCTCTAGCATCATTTAAATGCCACATGGACATGTGAACAACATGAAAAACATGATTTCCACCACAGAGGGTCTTTAACTCTATCCCTATTATTTTTTTTCATCCTGGTTTTCATAGGATCTGCTGCAGGGTGATGTCGGTGTGCATCTCAGTGGCATTTAACAGAAATTTGTTTGCAGTTAAAGTGACCAGAACAGATCAGAAACAGAATGACTGCTTTCGCTGTGTAAAATATGGAGGTGGATTTATTCTTTAACTTCAGCAGATTTTTTTTATTAACAGTTTAGACAGAGAGCAACAAGACATTAGTTATCTTATAATGAGAAATCAAATCACCAAAACTTAGTAAGGTGTCTTCCCCATTAATATCATTTTATACATGTATGTTACTGCCTGTCCATGGGCCTCTTGTAAATGGTCTATTCCCTCTTAATAAGTAGTGGTTGTGCCAAAGAAGAGAATGCATGTGCCATTACACCTCTCATCCTAAATGCTTTTCCACCATTCTAAAGGTTTTTAATAAAAAAGAGATTAAAGGGCCATGTCTAAGAGAGCAATGTTTAACCCCTTAAGCCTGACGGACCCGCTGGTGTAGTGGCGGTCTTATATTATCTTAAGCAAGCCTACCTTTCATAAATCCTGTTTGATCACAGTTAATTAGTTTATCCATCACTCTTTCAAGTCGTAGAGCAAGCACTTTGGCATACAGTTTTACATCGGTGTTTATCAGAGAAATGGGGCGATAGTTGGTGCGTTCCAGCGGGTCCTTATTTGGTTTTGATAATACAGTTATCAAGGCAGTATTCAAGTCAGTAAGAAGGCTATTCTTTTCAACAGCATAATTACGTGCATCAAGCCATAGTGGTCCCAGAGTCTCCCAGAGCATCAAGTATAATTCAGCCGGGAGCCCATCCATACCTTGTGAGCGAGCCTTGTTAGTAAGCTTAAGAGCCAGGTGGAGCTCCTCTAGTGTGATGGAAGATTCAAAATATTCAGCGTCATCTGAGGAGAGGGGATGGGAGAGTTAAACTGTAAAAGAAGTTATCCAATTGTCCTTAAGATGAAGTTGATTCAGAGCTATACAGTTTGGTAAAAAACAACTTAAAGGTATCTGCAATCTCAGACGTCGCATCACTACCCCTTTTTCTGGACTGTGGATGGCTGAGATGTTCTGCTTGTTCTCCTGTTGTTTAAGTGTCCACGCCAGAAGTCTGCTTGGTTTACTACTCTCTGAGTAGTACTTGTGTTTGGTCTTAAGTATTAAACCCTCTGTCATTTAATTCCAACTGTTTGAGCTTAAGCTGGAATTCTTTCTCTTTTGAGTGGTCAATATTGAGGTCCCTCTCTAGATTCTGACATTCAATTTCTAATTCTTCTATCTTGTTTTCCTTGGATCTTTTGATGTATGCACAGAACCAAATGGAGTTGTTCCTTATGAAACCTTTCACCGTGGCCCAATCATTGGATTGGTAACACTGTTTACATTAATATTAATAAACTCTCTCAATTTTGACTCTGTTTCATAAACTCTTCTTTTTGTAAGGGTGTGTTGTTGAACCTCCATCTTGATTGATTTAACACAGGGTACCACTCCACCTGATGTCAGAATATAGTCTATCCTAGAGGACATTTTGTGAGGTGCTGAGAAACAAGTGAAATCTTTAGCTGTTGAGTTCATTATTCTCCAAACATCAACTAAGCCCAAGCTATGAGAGAAGGGGCCTCAGGCCTTGGAAGAAGTTGCTTGAGCTTGAGATATTGTGTGGTGTGATCTATCCAAGTATTGGTCAAAAAAGGCGTTCATATCTGATCCAATAACTAAAGCATAATCATTCAAAGAAATCAGTTCTTTTGTCTAGGCTGAAAAGAACGTTGCCTCATAAATGGTTGGAGCATATTTCGATACAAAAGCTACCCTAACCCCTTGTATGGTGGTATAGCAAAATGCTAATCTTCCTGATAGATCTGAGTTAATTATTTCAATTACCAAAGTAATGGAGAGCTTCATCAATATAAGCACATAATGGTTTTGGATCCATCACCTGAGGCCACCACAGGTTTGTAGTACTTATTTTGCATTCTAACTTCGTCTGTTGGTCTGAAGTGGGCTTCCTGTAACAATGTGTGTATGTGTAAGAAATCAAGAATAGAATTACGTTTAAGAGGAAGATTCAACCCCTGAACATTTAAGGATAATATAGAAATGTTACCCATTATTCTTAAATGAAGAACACAACAAAAGGAGGTTGAAAATGCTCATCATAAAGAGAATAACAGTTAATAAAACAAGTTATGAACAGAAATGATATAGCAGGGTGACATCAAAATGTTTGTTAATGTGTGGCAACCGCCACACCCCCACCCCTTCCCAGAAACCCATCTATGGCCAGCATCTGTGACATTCACCAAGTGAAGTCTATTCACAAGGAACTAGTGCCTAATCCCCCTTATATACCAAAAAACATAAGATGATTCTTTTTTCTTTCAGTCATTCAGATGCAGCTTTGCCAGTCTGAGTCGTGCTGCTATGTACTTTTAAGAGAGAAGAGGCTTTCTCCCGCAGCCCTTCCAAAAAGCCATACTTGTTCAGTCTTTGTCTGTCATGGACTTTAACATTTAACATGCTAACTGAGGCCTGGAGAGTCTGAGATGTAGATAATGTTTTTTTCCATGGTCTGACTTTGGTCTGAACTTGCTGGGTCATCCAATCGTGAAAGATTACCAGGTGTCTTGAATGTTTTCCACTTTTTTCTCTCTGCAGAATTATGAACTTCCGATAGTTTCGAAATGACCAGATTACCCTTCCCAGGTTGATGGACAGCTGCTTAATTTCTCTTTCTATTCTTCTTCCAGCCTCTCTGTTATGCTGCAGCAGCTGCATAGATAATTGTTTTTAAACACAAGGATGAACAGTAACTGGAGAGCAGTCACATGACACTACCAATAGTTATTAAAAATCCTTCATTTTCGTCATCAGTTATTCTATGAATTAAGGTTGGTACTTCAAAATAAAAGTTCCACATAATGAAAAGAACCAGTTCATAAATAAGTGTTAATAACTAAATCAGATTTTTAATAAAAAAATAAAAGTTAATAAATAAATAAGTTAAAAGATGCACATTTTATTATTTTATTAAATTATTGGCATATTTCTTTATTTCATGAGTTATTTATTTATTTGTGAATAAAATGGCTCTCCATGGTGAGTAAGGAGCACCAGGATGGATGATGATGTTACTTGCTGCTGGATGTTGGAGGCAGACAACTAGATCCTCTTCTCTGCTACACTACAGAACATCAGTGGAGAAGGAAAAATACCTGAGACATGGACCCAGATTTTCTGACCACTTCGAGCTCTGCACCCACACACAGTAAAGCTAAATGTCCAGGAGAAGATTTTGATAAAGCACTGGTTACAAAGACTGTGCAGAGCTGGACTCAAACAGGACTTCCTGGTATTTATAACAACTGTTTCTGCATCATCATGCTAAAGACAGATTAACACACATCATGTCCCTGGCTCAATAAAACAACCATCTTCTCTGTGTGCTGTAAATCAAGATGAGCACTATCCAGGCGCTCCTCACTTTTCTCCATTAGTGAGTTTTTGAATGAGTGCCTCTGGTTCACTTGGAGCCAATAAAAAGGCCCTGACAAGGACAGCTGCCAGAGGGTCCCCAGTGATTTGCAGTGATGCCATTTCCTTCTGGCAGTGAATACAGATTACAAACCATGGCAGAGATTAAGCCACAATTCGTCTTTAAATTGCAGTGATTAAACTGTCAGATGGGCAATAATTCATGTGTAGAAACATGTGATACATTACTGCTGCATTATGAGTTCAGGTTAAACATCTTTAGGGTGACATCTGGAACAGAACAGGCTTCATTAACAAACAACTAGTTTAATGAATCAGTATCAGTCTGTGTGCCAGTTTGAGGTGGACCTTGTTCAAAAAATGAACCTTTTATAAATGTCATGTTGATTAGTAATCTGTGGCATTTCCAGCTAAGGAACTCTATAGTTAAAGTTTGTTAACTTCACATTCTGAGCTCAACATATCAACGTCCTCTGGACCACATTTTTCATCTTAAACTAAGATTGTGTTTGTTAATTGTGTCAAAGACTGGAACATCTGCAGTGTAAATACACCAATAGCCACATAAAGGCCTGTCTCCCGTAGCAACCTGTCAAAGGACAGCATGGAGACAGCCTGGAGACAACCTGAAACAGCTTGGAGACAACCTGAGATAACATGGAGACAACCTGAGACAGCATGGTGACAACATGAGACAGCATGGTTACAACATGAGACCACATGAAGACAACCTGAGATAGCATGGAGACAACCTAAGACAGCATGAAGACAACCTGAGACAGCATGAAGACAACCTGAGACAACATGGAGACAACCTGAGACAGAATGAAGACAACCTGAGACAGCATGGTGACAACCTGAGACAGTATGGAGACAACCTGAGACAGTATGAAGACAACCTAAGACAGCATGAAGACAACCTGAGACAGCATGGAGACAACCTGAGACAGCATGGTGACAACCTGAGACAGTGTGGAGACAACCTGAGACAGTATGAAAACAACCTGAGACAGCATGGAGACAACCTGAGACAGCATGAAGACAACCTCAGACAGCATGGTGATAACCTGAGACAGTATGGAGACAACCAGGGACAGTATGAAGACAACCTGGGACAGCATGAAGACAACCTGAGACACCATGGAGACAACATGAGACCGCATGAAGACAACCTGAGACAGCATGGTGACAACCTGAGACAGTATGGAGACAACCTAAGACAGCATGAAGACAACCTGAGACAACATGGAGACAACCTGAGACAGCATGAAGACAACCTGAGACAGCATGGTGACAACCTGAGACAGTATGGAGACAACCTGAGACAGCATGAAGACAACCTGAGACAGTATGGAGACAACCTGAGACAACATGGAGACAACCTGAGACAGCATGAAGACAACCTGAGACAGTATGGAGACAACCTGAGACAACATGGAGACAACCTGAGACAGCATGAAGACAACCTGAGACAGCATGGTGACAACCTGAGACAGCATGAAGACAACCTGAGACAGCATGAAGACAACATGAGACAGCATGGTGACAACATGAGACAGCATGAAGACAACCTGAGATAGCATGGTGACAACATGAGACAGCATGGTGACAACATGAGACAGCATGGTGACAACATGAGACCACATGAAGACAACCTGAGATAGCATGACGACAACCTGAGACAGCATGGAGACAACCTGAGACAGCATGAAGACAACCTGAGACAGTATGAAGACAACCTGAGACAACATGGAGACAACCTGAGACAGCATGAAGACAACCTGAGACAACATGGTGACAACCTGAGACAGCATGAAGACAACCTGAGACAGCATGAAGACAACATGAGACAGCATGGTGACAACATGAGACAGCATGAAGACAACCTGAGATAGCATGGTGACAACATGAGACAGCATGGTGACAACATGAGACAGCATGGAGACAACCTGAGACAGCATGGAGACAACCTGAGACAGCATGGTGACAACATTAGACAGCATGGTGACAACATGAGACCACATGAAGACAACCTGAGATAGCATGAAGACAACCTGAGACAACATGGATACAACCTGAGACAGCATGGTGACAACCTGAGACAGCATGGTGACAACCTGAGACAGTATGGAGACAACCTGAGACAGTATGAAGACAACCTGAGACAGCAAGAAGACAACATGAGACAGCATGGTGACAACATGAGACCACATGAAGATAACCTGAGACAGCATGGTGACAACATGAGACCACATGAAGACAACCTGAGATAGCATGGTGACAACATGAGACCACATGAAGACAACCTGAGATAGCATGGTGACAACATGAGACAGCATGGTGACAGCATGAGACCACATGAAGACAACCTGAGATAGCATGGTGACAACATGAGACAGCATGGTGACAACATGAGACCACATGAAGACAACCTGAGATAGCATGGAGACAACCTGAGACAGTATGAAGACAACCTGAGACAGTATGAAGACAACCTGAGACAGCATGAAGACAACCTGAGACAGCATGGTGACAACATGAGACCACATGAAGATAACCTGAGACAGCATGGTGACAACCTGAGACAGTATGGAGACAACCTGAGACAGCATGAAGACAACCTGAGACAACATGGTGACAACCTGAGACAGTATGGAGACAACCTGAGACAGCATGAAGACAACCTGAGACAACATGGTGACAACCTGAGACAGTATGGAGACAACCTGAGACAGTATGAAGACAACCTGAGACAGTATGGAGACAACCTGAGACAGTATAGAGACAACCTGAGACAGTATGAAGACAACCTGAGACAGTATGAAGACAACCTGAGACAGTATGAAGACAACCTGAGACAGCATGAAGACAACCTGAGACAACATGGTGACAACCTGAGACAGTATAGAGACAACCTGAGACAGCATGAAGACAACCTGAGACAACATGGTGACAACCTGAGACAGTATGGAGACAACCTGAGACAGTATGAAGACAACCTGAGACAGTATGAAGACAACCTGAGACAGTATGGAGACAACCTGAGACTGATCAACATTCACCATCTCCATTCAGCTGAGTTTACTGTACACTTTAAAAAATTAACAAAAGAAATGTAATATTCCAGCAGCTTGGATAACACACACACACACACACACACACAAATAAAAATACAGTTTAGGTTTATTTTAAGATTGTATGTTTTTTTTAATCCGGCTTAATGAGGACCCTCCAATGTGGGTGGGGTCCCTGTAGTAAGGTCCTGTGATGTCATTTGTATGTGAAACAAACACAACGATGGAAGACATTGACGTGATTGTACCTGATGCTCAGTCTGCAGTTTTTCTTAGATTCAGTCTAAAGCATCAAGAAAAGGCTGGAGGCGGCAAGACAGAAGACTGGGAAAAGTCAAGGAGAGTTTGGGAACCATATACAAGAGGATACAAAAAAGACCATGTCTGAGGGTAACGCTGGTTTTCTCATTTACACTCAGCTTTATGGAGAACGTTGTTAACGCTGAAAGTTGTCACTCTCTGGTAAAAAAAAATATATATATATGTTTGATGTGTTTTTCAGAGTTGTCTCTTAAAATTGTCAGTGCAAAGTGCTAGAAAGAGAAGGTGGAATTGCCTCTTGTAAAGGAATCGTGTAGCAGCACCTGAGTTTATGGTGGCCGTGGTCCAGGATCTAGAGGAAGACAGCAGAGATGTACAACATGCTCTGATTCAGTACTTACTGAGAAAATAATTACCATTTTCTTTCTGCCTTCTCATGTATGTATTTCACTGTGAACACTGATTTATACCTTTTGCAGATGTTTCCACTGTTATGGGTGAATGTTACCAAGATTCAGTCACATAAAATGAATACAGCAGAATTCCTGTTAAAAAAATCCTGCAAAACTAGTTGTAGCCTGTTGTTAGACCCTCCGTCTTACACATACAGTGACTTCCATTAAAAACGCGTTTTTAATGTCATTGCCATCACAGCTGTGATAGAATTAATTCCATTGCAAGACACAAGGTTATAATGGCTACATTGATCACTACATCTTTCCTCTGCTGCACAATCTTCCACTTGATTGGCCACCACTATTTTATTTATCTGCATCTGGAAGTACCACAAGATCTTAACGCTCTCATTCTCCACCACCTTGGGAGGTGTTTCCCCATTGTGACCTAGGGGTCTCCAGTGCACAGACGTTTCTGTACACTGTGCCGACTACATGGTTATGGTGTTCCATGTATTCTTCTCCTGTCAGTATCTTACACCCCGATGTTAGTGCTGGATTGATTTAGGGGCTTTTTTGCCCAGCCTGTACCTGGAATCCTGCCTGGTGCAGTAGATCTGGTCCTCTATTGCTCCTGTGCAGCCATGATTAGTGCCTCTGTGCTGTCCTTCATTGTTTTTCAATGTTTTGTCCTCCAAAACAGGGGCATGGTATAAAACGTTTTAGAACCACTGCCCTAAACTAACTCATTCAACTGTCTGTAAGTGAGCTGGTGGAAATAAAGGATGTTTGTCAGAGCCTCCCGAGTGATGGAGCTGTAGGAAAACAGTTATTTGTTTGTGGAGTGAAAAGAATTGATACGTCTAATCTTTGCTGCTTCTACACTTTAAGCTGTTGCCACCAACAACTGCAGAGCAGACAGCTTCTTCAGCACAGACAATTTCACACATGACAGATTTACACCCGGCTACTGGAAATCCATCTATCTCAGGCCTTCAAGAAGTACAGGAAGAGAGAAAGAGACAGAGAGAGATGGAGAGAGAGAGAGAAAGAAAGAAGTACAGGGGTGGCCGTTAAAAGCCTGCAGCTGCACATCCTTTCCGTAAGAACAAATATGGTGGCATTGCAGACTAAACATAAACCAGAGAGAACATGTTTACAGATATCCATATGCAAAGACTTTGTGGTTTTAATCAACAGAACAATAGCTGTCTTTATGCAGCCATTGTTGGACATTTTTAGGTCTCATTTACATCATGTAGGACTGTGAAAGATAATGTTGGCTCTTTATTCAAACCTGAGACAAGACAAACATGCTGTGTGACATATTTCCATTGTTGCCTTCAAGGATACAGTATAGAAAGATACATGTGGATACATAAAGATATAACAATAAATTACAGAAAAGCTACATTAAAATATTTCTTAGATTTTATTTGTTTATTTAGTTTGGACAGAGCATGTTGATGAACATCGATACAAAAACAACATCAGGAATATTCTGTGTTAATACATTTGCCACATGAGCACTCCTTGTAGGTCTAAGTTTTTTTTTCTCTGCCTTTTGATGTCAATACAACAAAATATAGAAACTAAGTAAATTCCAACTAAATCTCCTCTGCTGCGTAAAGAACAAATAAATCCTACAAATTAACTCTGGATTTCGCTCAGAGAAAACAGAAAAAGCTGCCACCAACCTGGACCTCTACCTGGACTTGGGCGGCGTTTTTCTTGAAACTATGCTTTAAAAATGGTTTTGAACATTTCTTTTTCAACCTGAGTAGAGAATTTAGAAACCCAGGAAAAAACATCCAGCTAGCTTAGACCCCCAGCTGTCCTTTAACTGATTAGCTGTTTGACACATAAATAACACTGGAACAGTGGAAATAAAGAAACAAGACCACAAATCTGTATTAAATTTGCTTTCTTCCACTGACCTTTACACACTGACTACTAGAAGGCCTCACCTTGTGAAAAAAGTAAATGAACTGGTCTCGTTGCTTTAAGCCCAACCGGAGTTGTCCTGAATTATACAAATAGCAGGATAATGTTTAAGATCAGTGTTACATTAGATAAACATTAGTATCATTTAACCCGGTTACTGAACATTTCCCTTTGCTTTGTGGTACAAAGCAGCTGGTTATCCTGCAGGTGGTGAAACACTGGATCTATATCCCTTTCTTTATGAAAGCAACTTTTTCCAAACTGGGGGTCCCAAACCTACCTACAGGGATCCCAATATAATTTCAGAGGGTAACCAGATCAGAAAAATATAGCTTACATTTATGAAAATAAATTTGGGATTTTTATTAGGGTTATCAAAAAAACCTTTCAATGCAAAAAGATGAATTTGTTGAAAAACACCTTAATTTTTTAGCACATAAAGTTATTACTTACGCCATATCAAAAGTCAGAATTTGACATTATCTGAGTAAGAGAAGCAGATTTTTTTTTTCTTTTTTTTTTCCAGAGAAGCTGGTTTTGGGCATGTAGGTGCCTTGTTACAGCAATGAACCTGTGATGAATGGCGGAGGCGGTGACGACTCCAGGCAGACAGTACAGGCAGGAGGCAGAATAATGCTGTTGACCAAGGTTTATTTCCAGCACTTAAAACAGGAACCAAGACATGACATGGGTAAACACAAGGACCTGACAACCAACTGAAAACCAAGGGGCATATATACACAGAGGGAGCAACGAGGAACAGGTGAAGTGAATGAGAAATCAGACCAGGTGATCTAATGAGGCAGGGAAAGAAAACACACAGCACATGAGGGAAAACTACAAACTGAACTAAACATGACAAAACCAAAAATCCAAACATGATCTAAACAGAAACTAAACATGACAAACACCAGACTATCAACCAAGATCATGAAACATGACATGAACCGAATCCACCAAAAACACCTCATCCCTGTTGTTTAAGAAGGTTCTGATAGCTTTCAAGCCTTTTTTTAGAGGATTGTTACAGGATGACCCATTTTTATATCACACTATTAGCCACTCAGTTGCCTTGGGGGGGTTACAAAACACCAACATATCTTGCGGGTTGTGGGTCAAAAAGTTCAGGAACTACTGTTTTACAGAACACCAGTGGTAACACATGGATGATGTTTAACTTTGTTTTCCATCCGGATCTGATGAGATGCTTCACACATGATCCCACATCAAAAGTCATGATGTTCAGGGATCTTTATGATTTATAAATTGTAGAGTTTATTATTGTGATTATTTGTGGAAACAAGTAATGGTGACATCCAGTCTTAGGTGGAGCTTGGTTACCAAAGAGACTAACGGCTGCTGAGATCCACCGCAGACATGTCTGGACCAGCTCAGCACCTGTAGTCCCACAGCACAGACAGAACATGTGGTTTGGTCTGACTGAGCTTAACAAACATGTGCAAGTAACATGTTTCCCACATCACGAATCAGCTGACCCTCTCCTCTTCTGGAGAAGAGCCTGGTGGATAATTTAGTACCACTGCTGGTTGTTCTGTAGCCAGATAAATGTATAGAAAGTTTTTAAATTTAATAAAACATGTTGTGCCTTTTTTGACAAGACTATGAGTAAAGTTTTCATGGAATTGGATAGAAGAGTAGATGTTCTTCTCCAAAAACAAGTGTTATAAAACCTTCAAAAATACACTTTCCCTGCTCTCTGAGACATTTATTAAGGATTCATCATGCAGCCATTAATGTAGCATAAGCTGTCTGGACGTTCAAAAGAGATCTGTAGCTTACAATTTGGTACAGACACTTTCTTTTTGGTCAAGGTTCATGGTGAGAACATACTGTAAAGGTAATAAATATGAACTGTATGTAAGGATTAAAAGATTCTGACATTTTATTCATTTCCAGACTTTTGGACGAGCTGGTTTCCTCATTCAAACATGAGACAACAATAAAAAGCAGATCTCAGGAATCATTCACCTCACTTTCGATCTTTCTCTAAACTATGGACATAATCTGTCTTTTTTCCAGCCATGAAGATTGCAGATTGTACGTTTGGTCTTTGGTTGCGCAGTTAGTTTATTTGTCAGTGGTGGAAGGATTTGGAGGCTTTACTGAACAACAATACTACAGAACTACAACAACACTGTATAAAGACCACCGGGCCATAACAGGAGTGAAATATTCTGCTTGTATAAACATAACATATTTGAATCTTTCCTAGAATATAAAATGACCACATTCAGATTGTTTCCGAGCTTGAAGTATTGAGTTTTATAGAAACACTGATTGTGTGCAATTTAAATAGTTTCCCCTGAAGGCTCCAAGGATGGTGTTTTCTCCATCTTACAGACATTTTCATTTGGACAGCATCCTGAATGTGGGCTTGCTCTGATGTGAGCAGGAATGGTGTTTTTCCTGCATGAACAACCACTAAATCTGTTTACTCCATAAATTCATGCAGTAACACAAATAAAAAGATATGACAACACTTCATCTGGATTAGGAAGTGGTGAAATGTAGATGGAAGGAGGTGGACAACTGCTGGGGAAGAACACACTTTAGGACTGAAGGGAGGTCAGGTGACCTGTGGCTGTGGATTTTATTTAAAAATGTTTGGAATTACACCTGCATGAGTCATCTCTACAGCTTGGTTTTAGTATGTAATGCCAAAGCAAGTTTATACTCTTTCAGGTTTTGACCAATTTAACTATGTTTACTATACTATTAACTATTTTCTTCTTAAAATGACATTTTTTTTTTATTTTTTACTTTTCTTACAGTGTAGGTTTCCACTGTCACCACCTGTATGCAGTGGAAAAAGTTGGTTTTATCTACACTTTATACAATGCACTGACATAAATTTGAATTAGTAAATTTGCAATAAATTACTATATTTGAAGGTTATTTAAGCTGGAAAAGAGGCCAGAAACTGAGTTTCATCAGAACCCAATGGTCAGGATTTAGATGTGGCCAAATGAGCTTATGAAACAGCAACATGAGGAACAGCCTGCACGTCTAAAGTTTCTTCAAAGCACTTGTACGCTTTTATCAGCCATATTCACAAATCTACATACAATTACAGCTTTTTCACAGTCCACAGCAGGGGTGTCCTAAGTCGGTCCTCAAGGACCGCTGTCCCGCAAGTTTTGGATGTTTCTTGCTGCAGCACACCTGAATCAGATTAATGGATCAAAATGTTTGGGCAGCACTTGACAACAAGCTGTTGAGGAGAGCCATTTAATTTGACTCAGGTGTGTTGGAGCCAAGGTTATTATAGTTAACGAAAACTAACAACAACATCAACAAAAA
The DNA here is from genome assembly GCF_017639745.1 of Melanotaenia boesemani. NCBI lineage: Eukaryota > Metazoa > Chordata > Actinopteri > Atheriniformes > Melanotaeniidae > Melanotaenia > Melanotaenia boesemani. Next base: position 29,756,490 of record NC_055696.1, on the reverse strand, counting down.
ACAAATGAAAACTAGAATTCAAAAAACATTCTCATTAACTGAAATAAAATTAAAAACCAGAATTTAAAGAAAAAAACGATAACTAACTGAAACTGTGTTTTGTGTATAGAAAACGAATTAAGACGAAATAAAATTACAGCAAAAATTTCCTTCATTTTCGTTTTTTGTAAATTTCTCTCTCTGCCCCCCTCCCTGGAAAGAGAAGCTTCAGCCAGGGCGAGCAGCATGGGTAGGGAATGTGAGTCACAGACACACTGTCAGTTGTGCACGCACACACACACACACACACACACACACACAATCACACACAGTCAAACACACACACAAACCCACACAAACACAAAATCTTGAAAAGCTGAATTTAAGAGTTCATTCATTCATAATTCAAAGGCTTAAACTGTTTTTTGTTTACAGTGTTGGACAGTAGGTCATGTATGTTTAGCATGAGTTTCATCTACGTCAGATAATTCCACTATCACACAGGCCAAGCCGTGTTCTGTACTGGTAGTACGTGTGGATTTTACCAGATTGTAAACTATTTAAAGTTTGCAGTGTGAAAAAAGGACCATGTTTAAAAATTCTCCAGTGTGTATCTGAATGTGCACCGATCAATGCACAGAATTGTGGAAGTAATCACTTCTGTTTTCATCGGTTCAGCAGTGGCTCTCAATTTTTTATTTTTTTATTTTTTTATCTCTGTCTTATTCAAATAATCTTTCCCTAAGTTGTGTCCTCAGCTGCAGCAGCAGCTTCATGATCAATGTACAAAAAGGAAATTAACCAGCAGATTTTCATTCTCCGTTTCAATCTTTGTGTAGTGCAGTGAATTTGTTGGATTAACACATCCCAGAGAACAGTGGAGTTCTGCAGAAACATTTCCAGGTGATGAGCTTCTGGCTGACCGTGGGTTGGATGCGGACAGCAGAAGCAAAGATGGCTGCATTTACGTGTCGGCTAGACGAACGAAAGGAAGGAAAAAGGTGAGGTGGTACACCTGAAAATTCATGTAGAAAAGGTTACTAGCTACAGATGATTTTAAATGCAGCGGCACCGATTGGGATTAAAATCTCATGTGCAGATGAGAACATTTCTTTCCTCCACCTCTTCCTCATGTTTCTGACTGCTTTAATATTTTTACAGCTTCTTCAATTTAAACAAAACATTTTAAATTAATCCTGTATATTTAGTATATTTCCTTTTTAATTTGCTGTATATTTTAAACAAACTGGCCTTTTAAGAGTTAAAAATAGCAAATGATAACAATGATTTTTTATATGTATATTTCAAGCTGACTTTTGTTAAAAGACTGACTCATTTGAAGTAGAAAAAACATGACTATATAATATTTTACAGCAGTTTTTGACAAGGTGACATTTTATGTCCTAAGGATCAAATGTGTACAATTTTAAAAGGATCTGTTAAGAGTTAAAGTAGGCTTCTGCTGCAGATGACAGACAGATGCTCTGCAGAACAGTAACTCTGAAAGGCTGTTATAAAAAGGGAAGCTGAAGAACGTGGTAACGTGGATGGGGGGATGGGCTATGTTAAGTCGTAGAGGTATTTTCACCAACCAAATTTAGGCAAGAAGGGTTGCTTGTTATGTAAATGGAACTAGCTGTATGAATGTTTCATTCAGGCTTGGCTGAGGTAAGGTCTGCACACAGAAGCCAACAAACAATTCATGAATTATTCATGCAAACTTTGCGAGTGTGAACTGAATGTCTGTGAGTGGATAAGTAAATGAGTGAAGGCTGCTGAGGTTTCGCTGTGTACTCATCCTGGATATGACCATCAATTGTCCTCCACACAAGTTGAGAGATCTTGAAATCGCACAGAGTCGTAAGTTCTAAAGTTCTACTGATTCTTGATGAGTGAACCACCTCAGATAACTCTCTTACTGAAGAACAAACACTAAAATGAAGTCCAATGTCAAATTTGTATAGCAATAGTGTTAATCTTTGTTTCATTAATGACTAATTTAGTACTAGTCTAAAAATGCAAGGTTATATTTTTAGTTATTTTTTATTCATTTCATCTTAATAAACCTTTATTTAGGCCAATTAAAATCCCAACCAGAACAAGATCTCTTTTGACCTAAACAAGAAGACAGCAGCACACGTCATGAAAAAGAAAATATAATTACAAAGTACATTACAGCAACAAATTAAAACAACCACAAATTTAGCAATTTTGTCCAGTTTAATAGGTTTTAAAGTGAAATATCTGAAGTCAGTAGTTTGAAACATGCTGTTAAGTTCAGCAGAACAAAATGCCTGAAACAAATCCTCCGGCATCTTCAGCTCAGTGTGTAAGGTGTTCTAAAACTAAACCTGTTTTTAGTTTTGGAACACACCATGTAAAACACTGTTTAGAGACTGAAGACATTTGGTTGTGGCATTCAGGTAAAAAACGTTTGTATTCAAGCAATGGCATAAGGATAGTTGAGACAAGGAGCTTGGAGCTCAGAAGAAGAAGCAGGGTTCAGTATAATAAAACAGACAAAAAACAAATTAAACAAAAAAATCTAAAGCTTTTTTTGTGGACCAGATGTATGATTTGAAAGAAAGTTCATGATCATGCAGAAAGCCCAGGTACTTATACAGTCAGGTCTATTTACATAGTATTTGGAAACCGACAAAAGTTTTGTTATTTTAGCTGTTTGCCAGAACATATCCAAGAGACAGTTATCTAATCAATATGGGGTTAAAGTGCAGACTCTCAGCTTTAATTTGATGGTATTCACATCTATGTTGAGGAAAGGTTTAGAAATAACAGCTTTCGGGACAGGCTTTGTGGGCTATTCTCTCCTTAATCCATCATCAATCAAGCAGGCAAAAAGTCTGGAGTTGATTCCAAGTGTTGCATTTCCAATTGTAATCTGTTGCTGTGAAATTACAACATGCAGTCAAAGCAATTCTCTGTGGATGTAAAACAGACCATCCTGCAGTTATAAAAAACAGACGAAGAAATCCATCAGAGAGATGGTAAAAATATCAGAAGTGACAGAAATGAACAGTTTGTTACACTCTGAGAGAAAGAGCGTGCACTGGTGAGCTTGGGAACTCAAAAAGGTCTGGACGTCCATGAAAGAGAACAGAGGTGGATGTTTGCAGGATTGTTTCCATACTGATGAAAAACCCCCCCACATCTACCCAAGAGAAGAACGCTCTCTCAAGAAAGCAAGTGTATCTGTATCTAAGTCTACCACAAAGAGAAGACTTCATGAGGGAAATATGGAGGGTTCACCACAAGCTGCAGACCATTACTCAACCTCAAGAATGGAAAGTCCAGATTAGACTTTACCAAAAACAATCTACAGAACCTGACTCAGTTCTGGATCAGCATTCTTTGGACTGATAAAACTAAGATCAAGCTGTACAAGAATGTTGAAAAGAATAAAGTGTGTAGAACACTGGAAACAGCCCGTGATCCAAGGTATACCACATCTTCTATAAAACATGTTGGAGAGAGTTAGACATGGGCATGCATGGCTTCCAGTGGTTCTGGGTCACTGGTGTTTATTGATGATGTGACAGCAAACAGAAGCAGCTGGATGAACTATAAAGATAAAGGGATTTATAGGGATTTTTCTGCTCAGGTTCAGCAAAGCTGACTGTATATTACACCACAGTATAGATGAATAATGACCCAAAACATACTGTGAAAGCATCCAAGGAGTATTTTTTTCTTTCTTTTTCTTTATTTTAAGGCAAAGAAATAGAATATTATGCCTTGGCTGAGTCAGTCATCAGATCTCAACCTGACTGATTTTCAGAGAGAGGGTGGGCAGAATCTGTTCGTTTCAATTATACCTTTTATAATCCTTATTTATTTAATTTTTTGGGCTGAAAGTATAAAGTAAGACATGCTAGTGGTAAATATCACTGGTGAAGAAGAAGTCGCTATAGCAACCAAATCTTGACCCAATCTTGTGAGTTTAGTTGTACGTTGGTAAACATTATGTGGCTAGCAGCGAAGGAATGCAGACCCAAGCTCAAAAATGGAGAACTTTCTTATGTAAGTATAAATCACAAGTATGAACAATTCAGAGGATCCTAGCAGCACTGACGATTACAGGCAGGTCCGCTATAATGACTATGAAGAAGAATGGGATGGTGATGGACATAATAAGCCACAATAAGACCCACTTGCTATGAGCTAATGCTACAGACACCTCCGGACAAACACCAGACCCTTTGCCATTGCTGCTGTGGCATTTCTGTTCATGTTAAAGTTGAACAGAATCTATTTCTCAAAGATGTCAATGAACTCTGGAAGGACTTATACGTTCATGGCTGTTTGAACAGCAGTGGAAAAATTTGACTATAGTTTAATAATATATAATAAAAAAATAAAAAAGGAAATAGGAAGAACACCAACATTTGTTTAATGAAGCCACTGTCTGACACCAAGGGGCATCGGACTGAATATCGCCAATACATGGCACTAAATTTTATTCCACAAAACAACAGCACTGTAAATTTTGGTAAAAATTTGTTAACGACGTTGCTCCTATGGGAGTATCTCCCTATGTTTATTCAAGAGCATATTTGTTTGAGTTGACAGCAAAATTTCTTGTTTTGATGCTTAAATATTATATTGCTCTCTCACAAATCTGCTGTTACACTCAAGACGTCCCTTCTTGCTCTCAAACATATCGTTCTTCCTTCATGTTCCTCTTCTCAAGTTTAGTGCTGCTGGTTCAAATCCCCTGTGCTAAAGCTCTGTCTCTTTCCTTCACACTCAGACACATTCTCTGCTCTCTCAAAACTTCTGCTCTTGGATATTTTTTCCTCTCTCTTTGGTTGCTGAATGAGCTGTCTGTCAAACATCCTCCAGACAAAAGAGTACTAGATAAATGATGACTGAGCAAGTCGCCCCAACTTCTTCACCTTCTTGTATCTCTGTAACCCGTTATCTTGAGAATACAAAGTTTGTTTTCTCTAGATAACGAGATAAATTATCCTGTTATCGCGAGAAAATGTTTTTTTTTTAAACAAAGTCTAAACATACAAAGCAACTAAGCTACTGCGACAAGACTTTCATAAAAATCAGTTCAAGGTGAAAATTTAAGGTCTTAAAGCAGCCTGTAAAAATTTTAAAGCCTGGACAGTTGAGGAAGAGCAGCAATGGATTAACACATTGTCAGCATAAAAGTGGTACATGCCGTTCCACAGGTTATCACACAGATTATCACACAGATTATTAATGTAAATAGAAAATACATCCAACAACTGAGCCTTGTGGCACAGAGGAGGAGGAACCAGCTGATTAAAAGATGCTGTGGTTTGGTTTGTCATATAATCTACAAAGTCCTAGCATGGCCTGAGAATCCGATCTGGAGCAGTTTGTTGTTGAAAGCCTTACCCAGGCTGATAAAAAGTTCAAAACAGCAGTCTGGATGAAATCATTTTAAACCTTTAAAGTGGCAGTAACAGCACTGTGCTGCTTGGTCCCTAACCAGTTCGGGCTAGAACACAAAGCTTTGTAAATGGCCTTAAAAGATCATCACCAATCATCAGAGGAAGTACAAAAGCTGATTTAAGGCAAAACCTATATGATAGTTTGCAGCCAGTCTCAGACAGAAGGGATCAGGACCAGGTGCTTTTCTAACTTTAGCTTGTCTACCTTTTTCACTGATGTAATTAAATTAGCAGTGACCATGGGGGTGAAATTAACAGGGCTAAGATTAGAGGATTCAGAGACTGTTGGGGAGTGCTGGGAGCATTATCTTTAGGGTTTTCTAGAGGGGCCATGAAAATCAATTAGTTGGTTTTGATGATTAGACTCAGGAGAAACAAGGGCGAGTTCCCAAATGTATCTGCTATGATGATCCAGAAGAATTGAAGCAGAGTCAAAGCAGTAAACTTTAGCAGTATTTTTTTTTTCAACAGAATAATCAACATTAGGCCTGATATTCAGGGAAGACGTTTAAACATTGTTCATGCAGACAAATCTGACTTCTTATCCATATGTGATCCATTTCCAATCTTTTTTACAGTCTGAACAGCACAGCTTACACCAAACAAATCATTTGTTGAATGAACTTAAAAAACATCATGGAAGTAATTTCCACACGAATAAATTACTCTTTTCCAACATAAAACAGTTTAGGAAAAAATGTGTTTCCAAAATATGCAAAAGCTTATTACAGTCTAAAAAAAAACAGAAGTATATTCACAGTCTTAAGTATTTCACATTAGGCGAGGCAAGGCAAATTTATTTGTATAGCACATTTCATGTACATGACAGTTCAAAGTGCTTTACATATAACATTAAAAGCATTACACTGGGGTGCAGGAAGAAATAACAAGTGCATTAAAAGCTAACTTTAAAAGACATAAAAGAAATTAAATAAAAATAGAAAGAAAAAAAAGACCTACAATAAAACACACAAAATAAAGTTCCATTGTGGGGAATTTGTTTTGATAAAAGGCAGCAAATAGAAAAGTTTTTGACTCATTTAGATCTGCTGAGAGTTTCAGCAGATTTTCTGGGCGGCAGATGGTGCAATCCCTGGATTGTGTGACGGCTCAGACCTCATGGGCCTCCGTCTGCTTGTTGTGTTTATTTCAGTTAATTGCTTTAATGTTGTGTTGCAGGTCTGGGTAATGATGGCAGACTGTAGACAGATGGAAGGGTCTCCAAGTACCATAAAAAGGTATATATATATATATATATATATATATATATATATATTTATATATATATATATATATATATATATATTTATATATATATATATATACAGTGCCTTGCAAAAGTATTCACCCCCTTGGCCTTTTACCGAATTTGTTACATTGCAACCTCTAATTTGAATATTTTTCACAAATCAGAATTTTATTTGATGGATCTGCACAAAATAGTCCAAGTTTTGAAGGGAAATGAGAAATATAAATACAAAAAAGACATTTCAAAAATAAAAAACTGAAAATTGCCATGTGCATATGTATTCACCCCCCCCCCCCCCCCCCCCCCCCAATGTCAGTACTTTGTAGAGCCACCTTTTGCGGCGATCACAGCTGCAAGTCGTATTTGATAAGTCTCTACGAGTTTACCACATCTTGCCACTGGGATTTCTGCCCATTCTTCAAGGGAAAACTGCTCCATCTCCTTCAGGTTTGATGGTTTGCTCTTATGAACAGCAATCTTTAAGTCTGACCACAGATTCTCAGTTGGAATCTGGATTTTGACTAGGCCATTCCAACACATTTACATTTTTCTCCTTAAGCCACTCAAGTGTTGCTTTAGCAGTATGCTTGGGGTCATTGTCCTGCTGGAAGGTGAACCTCCGTCCTAGTCTCAGATCACTGACAGATTGATAGAGGTTTTTCTCAAGAATACTTCTGTATTTAGCACCATCCATCTTTCCCTCGACTCGGACCAGTTTCCCAGTGCCTGCTGCTGAAAAACATCCCCACAGCATGATGCTGCCACCACCATGTTTCACTGTGGGGATGGTGTTCTTGGGGTGATGGGATGTGTTGGGTGTGTGCCAGACATACCGTTTTCCTTGATGGCCAAAAAGCTCAATTTTAGTCTCATCTGACCAGAGCACCTTTCTCCATACATTTTGACAATCTCCCACGGTGCCTTTGTGCAAAGTCAAAACGTGCCTTCTTATTTTTAGCAGAAAGTAATGGCTTTCTTCTGGCCACCCTTCCATAAAGCCCAGCTCTGTGGCGTGTACGGCTGATTGTGGTCCTATGGACAGATACTCCAGCCTCTGCTGTGGAACTCTGCAGCTCCTCCAGGGTTACCTTCGGTCTCTGGGCTGCCTCTCTGATTAATGCCCTCCTTGCCCGGTCTGTCAGTTTTGGTGGGCGGCCCTCTCTTGGCAGGTTTGTTGTGGTGCCATGTTCGTTCCATTTGATGATGATGGATTTTATGGTGCTCCTGGGGATCATCAAAGATTTAGATATTTTTTTATAACCTAACCCAGACTTGCACTTCTCAACAGCTTTGTCTCTGACTTGTTTGGAGAGTTCTTTGGTCTTCATAGTGGTGTTTGGTTAGCGGCGCCCCTTCATTAGATGTTGCAGCCTCTGAGACCTTTCAGAAGAGGTGTATATATACCGATAGATCATGTGACACTTAGATTGGACACAGGTGAACTTTGTTTCACTCATAGTGTGACTTCTGAAGGTAATTGGTTGGACCAGAGCATTCTAGGGCCTTCATAACGAAGGGGGTGAATACATATGCACATGGCAATTTTCAGTTTTTTATTTTTGAAATGTCTTTTTTGTATTTATATTTCTCATTTCACTTCAAAACTTGGACTATTTTGTGCAGATCCATCAAATAAAATTCTGATTTGTGAAAAATATTCATATTAGAGGTTGCAATGTAACAAATTCGGTAAAAGGCCATGGGGGTGAATACTTTTGCAAGGCACTGTACACATTCAAGCATGGTAATACATTTTGTTGGATGACATTCGATTCCAGCTTACCCTCCGTGTGATCCTCATTTTTACCTGCAGTGCGCCGTGATCTCTTCTTGTCTGGAGTTGTAATCTCGCGATAGTGCCCGAGATTTTCCTACATCTGTATTTGAACTTGATTCCTTCAAGTTAGTTCAACATGAATTAATCAAGTAAATACTGAGTTGTAACGTTTTATGTAAAATGTACACAAACTATTTATGTAAATCTTAAAATCATATTTTATTTGTTGGAACTACATGTTACAGTTGAGAAACTTGGACTAACAGGTTGTTTCTCTAGGACCACATACTTTCATATGTGCTTAAATCACATTCGTATCTCATCATATCTTTTCAAAGTGACCTCAGTCTGATCGATCATGTCTGATTTCATCCCACTTCTGAACATAATATTTGCCTACATTTTAATGGAGGGGGTTGTTAGGGCATCTGGATAATAGACAGGGGGGCTCTCGCTCTAAAAATGTTGAGAATCACTGGATTAGACCTGCTTATTACCAGAGCTTCAGGATTAAAACCAGGTTCAGGTAAAACAGGGTTTAAATGGTCAACAAAAAAAAAAAAAAGTCCAGCAGGAATAAAAACTTTATTAAAATAATTCAATGTGGTGGGTTCTGTAAATGTTTACCCTTCACTGATTAAGTAGATTTTAAGTAAAGTTTAGGTTTGATTTCCTCTTTGGTTTTTGGGTTTGTGATTTGCTCCAGTGGCTGAGTCTTAATTCTTTGGTGGAAATGTGGTTTTGGAAACATTTTCATATGATGGACCACAGATTTAGGAGCGCAGATGAAAGTGGTCCAGTTGGTATTTACAAAGGATCAGATTTGGGTTATTCAGACTGTCCTAGAAGATCGGATATGAGTCACACCAGACAAAAAAAAAGTCATATTTGAGCCACTTTTACCTGCAGTGTGAACATAGCCTTTCATTACCCGATGATGTGCTACATGTGGTTCTTTATCACGTTACTCTGCCTAAAACTGTTTTTGAATTTATCTGCTGTTAAGGAATTCTGGGATGGACTTTTCACCTTTCCCTCCACAGTGGATGTTCTAGTATATAAAAGGTATTGAAGCTTCTTTTATGAATCCGGCTCTTATCCTCCGATCCTTTCTGCTGCAGGACACTAAACTGAGCTGCAGCACCATCGACTTTCATTTAACGCTCTGTGCACCGCTCATGTAAGACCACTGGCTAAAACATATCATTTTCTTCAGGCATCGCTGCACGACACTGTTGGAGGAAGCAATTATATAATAGTTTGCCATGGAAATATTTGAAGGGAAAAGAAAGAGTCGTATATAATGAGCTTATTATTTAGCTGCAGAAAGAAAGCAGCTATTAATAGGTATGCATCCTTGCAGAAGAACAAATATTTTCTGGCAATGACCTCCCAACAAGTTATGTTGAAGACAACTGAGGCAGAATGTTTTCAGCTCGGTGAACAAGCTAATCAGCCTAAAAAGACAGAAGTGAAAGAAGTCAGTGGCTTAAAATGATAAAAGTTCTATTTTGTCCAATTTAGAAATGGCTTTAACTTAATAATCACCCAAAGGAAATCCCCTTATTTGATTTTTCTCCCTGAGATTTAGCTCCAGCTCTGACATGATGTTCTCCTGCAGAGTGTCGCCTCTAAGTGACACAAACAATCCACCTTTCTGCACAGAGCTGTCTGCCTCAGGGCTGCAGCAGCTACCATGTAATCTCCCCGCCGCCATTCACCAGCTAACAATCTGCACAGCTCGCTTTACTTCACACATCATGTTCACACACAAACACACACACACACACACACAGAGAGAGAGAGAGAGTTGCTGTCTCTCAGCAGCAGCAGTGCAGTCTGTCCTGATGAGAAGCCTTTCAGGCAGCTCTCCCTGCACCCTCAGTGGAGGACCATTTTATGGTTCAGAGCCAGGCAGAGGTACAGCGATGCAGGAAGGTTAACTGCTTCTGAGTTCAGACAGCTTTCAGACTTTAAACCATTTAAATACAAGTCATCTACAACCACTCCAGCTGCTGTGTGATGACATGGATCCGTACCAGCAACTCCACACAGCTGATACAGATTCTACTCAGCTCTGATTTTAGTAAATTTCTTCATATGTCAGCTGAACTGATTTTATTGTACAGTCTTACATGTCAGTAAGGATGGAAAAGAGTATAAAAAGTGCTAAAGAACAATAGATGAAGAGTTGAAAAGATGTTTTGTACAGAAATGACCACATTTAATAACTAGAAAGGTGTTGCTGGTCTGAAAGGTTGTGACTGGGAATGACTGTAGCATCTGGTGCGAGTTTGTTCTATCCTTAAGCCATGCTGCTGTGTTTGTTATTTTATTTTTTTTTTAGAAAGAAGGTTTTTCTTCTGTAGTCTTTCCACACAAGCCATATTTGTCTTTTCTAACTGGGCTGTCATGAAATGTAAAATATAACATGCTAACTGAGCCCCAAAGAGCCTGAGATTTAAAATTTGGGCTTTTTTTCAGAGTTTGACCTTGGTCTGAACCTGCTGGGACCTCCACTCCTGGGGAGACTGACAGCTGTCTTGAATGTTTTCCACTTGTGGATAATGTTCACGTCATGGTACCTCACATAAAACAGATTTAAAGGACACTTTTTTTCTTTTATGCAGCACTGTGCAGGTTTATGTGATTCTGATGTGAAATGGAAAGAAATCCCTGTTTGGATGTTGGATCAAAGAATGAACTTGAAGCTGTAGGACTATTTTTTATTTATTTATTTATTTTATTTTTTTAATGTAGCCACCATGTATAGAGACATTTACATTTCACCTCATGTTTCAGCCATTTTGACTAATGTGTTGCACTGGAGACCCTCCTCATCCATCATACTTAGAAAAACACATTAGCTTATGTTTGTTACTTGTATTTCAGTATGAATTATTCAATGAGTAATTCATTATCCTGACTGGACCTGCACATAGAGGACGTGTCCCATCGGCTTCATCCTTTTCTCCCATCTCTAAGGGGTTGAGAAAGCTCTCACAATAATTGCATTGTGGTTTTAAGAATTTCAGTCTTCTCTTTCCATCTCACTGTATTAAGCACAAAGACAACTGTACTGGTCAACCATCACTGACTTAGACTAAATTTGTGTCGGATTGCTGCCAAAACTCAATAAAGGCAGGAAGAATTAATGAAATATGAAAGAACTCTGATGTATAGCAAACTGAGAATGCAGGCCTTCACTTTATTTACCAAGGGAAAGTTGGATGAACATAATTAAATTCTCTTTCAGCTTCCCATGAACAAGTCTCACACTGATGCATGCATTCATGTCAAAGACACCATCAATAAAACACCAAAAGCTTTATATTGAACAAGTTTATTTAATTTCAGTCATTAATGTGAAGATCCTCTGGCTCTTTGACTAACGTAGAGGATTTTGTAACTCTGATATAAATTAACTATCACCACTACAGTACACTTTATCAGCTCCACCGAGGGGCAGAAATCCCATTTAATGTTTTTGGGGTGCACATAAACCGTAAAATGAATTCTCTAATGATAGTGGTTATAGCATGAGTCCATATTCTATGTTCTGTATGCAGGTTTTTCTGTGTTCAATCAGGATTATCAACAATGTATTGTGTGGAAGGTTGGGTTGTTACACCTGCACCAGGCCCTACCATGGACACACCCACTCGTGCCACACATCACCGCAGTCAATCTCCGGAGTACTGATTCTTCACACCTGCTATCAATTATCCACCCAGCTTCTTATACACTTACGTCGGACCTTGTATCAGCTATGCTGGACCTTTCCCTTTGCTCCCTCCTGGCTCCGACTCACTTGGATATTATCTGGACTTCTGTGAGAGATTCCTCCTCCCCAAGTAGATTCCCAAGTCTGTTAATAAAGATCTGTTTGAGTCTTATATGTCTTGGAGAGGTCCTTCGTTACAGTTACAGTAAATGAGACTGCGCGTCTCAATGGGACTGCCTATATAAATAATGGTTTATATTATATAATAATTACTTATAATGATACACCGTTAGGACCACATCTAACAGAATTTCTTTGGACCCTGCTCTAGTTTCCATTACAGTCCATTAAAGTAGTTTTACAAGAAACTGAAGCTCGAGATAAGTTCCAAAAGGAAATACGTTCTAGAATAATCCAATAACATCAAACTATTCTTCTAAAATATGTTGTGCCAACAAACAAAAATACAAGATATTACAGCTATTCCACAAAATATGGCAACTTAAAAATGCACAGCCCTCATGAAATGAAACCATTTAAACTGTATGCTGTCTCATCCACCTGTCTGTATCTGTGAAAAACTAAAGTTGGCTCTCTGTGCTCAGTAGCCTTGACTTTGCCTAATGAAACCATTATGAATCCTTTTCATTAGCATTTCTTTCCTTTCTAATGGACACCTTTATCACAGTGCCTTGATTTTACTGGGCTCTTTCTACTTACTTTTTCAACTTACGTGGCATTTAGGAATGCTAAAAAAATGACTGGATGTCTGTAATTTTTCTATTATTCTGCCATTTCAACTGACCTGGTTGGCTGACGGGATAGCGTCGTTAGTACTCACCCACTACATTAAAGCTTATGAGCATAAGTGTCCAAGATTTTTTCAGAGAACTGAACTGAATCAAAATTTAATCTTTGACTTTAAAAGAAATTAGATATCTGTTATACTGAACATCTAAGTCATGGTGATAATTAGCCTACCAAAAATAAAAATGATCTGGCATCAAACATTTCAAAATCTCTTCTTCCCCTCTTTTCACGCTTCTGTTTATCCTCTCTGTCCTCTCTCATTTTTCCTCTTTTGTCTTCCTCTCTTTTCCCTTCGTATTGATTCCCACCTTTCACTCCGACTGCAGCACCTGCATGTCACGCTGTGAGTCTGTGATTTAAATCAGTGGTTCTCAAACTGGGGTCGCAAGATAATTTCTGGGGGTCACCAGATAATTGTAAAAAATATATATATATCCTATATTTATCAAATAAATTTGGGATTTTTTACCAGGGCTGTCAAAATTAAACCATTAATGAAGGGATAAAGTTTTGAACACATTAACAGATAAACAGCAAAGTTAGTACCTGCCACATTAGAAAGCTGAATTTGACATTTTCACCGTTAGAGAAGATGATTTTTAGCGTGTAGGTGCCTTGTCACAGCAGTGAACCCCCAAAAACCACATTATCCTCCTTATTTATGAAGATTCTCACATTTAGCTTTACATTTAGAGGACGGCTCTTTACATCACACAATTAATGGCTAAGTCGGTGTGTGGGGGTCACAAACACCAACGTATGTTATCTTGGGAGTCGTGGCTCAAAAGGTTTGAGAACCACTGATCTACATGGATATAGTTTTTTTAAAGGATGAAAGGAAGTATTACCAGTGGTGTGCTAGTTACTGAATAAAGTAACTAGTTACACTTATTAGAGACTTCATTTAAAAAGTAATCTTACTTTGTTGACGTTACTGTTACAAGTAACTTTATAGTTACTTTTGTAAAAGAATATTCTTAAAAATCTCCCATTAACATCCCTATAATTTTATTTAGGCTGTAATGTTGTACGAAATATAAAACAAACTCACACAGAGTAATTTTTCAACACTAATCATTTTATCTTTGGCTAACAGATTTTTTGAAAAAGTAAATAAATAGAAATAAAAAGTAAAATAACAGCTGCTCAAAAATAAAATCTATGCTGCATGTTGAGCCTCCATCTTTCTCCTGCTCTTTATTATATATATGTTTATTTACATATTTCTTTAGTTATTCGTGGGCATTGTCACTGTCTCTCTGTCAAGTGAAGTCATGTGTGTGTGTGTGTGTGTGTGTGGGTAGGGATGTGCCAGTTCGGACACTTATAACCAAGGAAACGGGGCTGTGGACACCAGTCCATGAAAAAAGGAATGTTGTGTTTATGTTTACATTCTGCATTCAGGGGTTATTGCGGTGCGGACAGCTGTGAGGTAATCAGGAGGGCTTGACAAAGGGAGCAGACGAAGCCTCAACCCGCGAGTGACGATATTTACAAGCGACTTCACAGAAAAACAAGCCCAACAGCGACTTTACAACACTGCCCATATCACTGGTGTAAGCAGGAAGAAGCTCACAGCTGCTGGCCGAAATGTTTTAATTTAGCTAGTAACGGACAAACACACCATAGGCTAACAGTAGTTACTTTAATCCATTACTTTTAAAATAGAGTATTAGTTAGTTTCAAAAGTAATGCTGTTACTTTTGGTACACCCAACCCAGTGTTGGTAAACCCAAAACTGAATATTAGTCACTAACTAGCTTGTTAACAGCAAAAACTTGATTATTATTGAAAAAGTAGATGTTCCCTGTGTTACTAACAAAACACTCACTACCTCTGATGAGTTAAAATCTTAGCATGATGTTGAGTTCTGTTTTGTTGGTTAGCTTTGAAAATAGTGAGACCAGTTTTTTTTCTCTAGCTGTTATCATCATAAAAAAAAACAACTTTAATAATTTTTACTCCATCACTTCTGTCACTTGTATTCAGAGTGAGACAGGACAGGGACAGCGAGGACAGAGACATCTGCTAAGGAGGACGTCCGACCCTCAAAAATGTGGAGTTCTATTATTCAAGAGAGATAAACAGCTATAATGACGTTAAGCTGCCCATTAAAGAGGACGTGGAGATCCAGAGACAGAGAAGGTGAAGCAGATGTTTGAGTCTGAACAGGTCCAGAGATAGAAGAAGCACTTCCTTCCACTAGTGGGTCTGATTTAGGTCACAGGAGCCACAGGAACAGACAGATGATGCTGAACAGCTGTACACAAAACAGTTGTGTTGCACAGAACAGATGTTAAAAAAAAAAAAAACAGGATGCAGATATTTTTCTCAGCATTTCTTTTTTTTTCTGAGCATCTATCTGCAGGTTTCCTTTGTACCTGAAGTGATCATCGTCCGGTTGGTTGCTGTCTTCAGTATCCATCTTCTATCTTCACTCGAGTTACAATAAAATCTGCGTTTTATGTCTGCCTGCATCAGTCCTTTGTTTGGATCCTTCCTCTCTATTGTCCATGAATAACACAGGCTGGTCTGGGGGGGGTAAGGACCTCTGGAGTTTAGATCCCCAGTGTCAGTTCAGCTGAATACAGAAAACAGAGATTAAACTGTTAGCAAGGCAGCGGTCTTCCCACGGTTTTACGATCAGACTGAGAAATGATGAAGAAAACTGAAGTTAGATATGCGGCTTTTTAATCTGAAACTACATTAAAACAAGAACTCTGGAGAATCACAAGGACAAGAGAAAGGAGAGGAGGATAAAAAGGATTATTGTGGGGACAGGCAGAGAAGATAGTCGAGGGAAGAGTTGAAATATTGCTGGAAATGTAAAAGAAAGTAAAGTTATGTAAAAGAAAAAGGAGCATATGTCTCCTGTCAGATCCTGTGGTGTGTGTTCTTCACCCAGAAACCCACTATTTATTTTTTTACTAATAAAAGGATAGCTTTAGCTCTTTGTAGCAGCCTTATCAGCTTCCACCAGAAGCAAAAAGCTTCAGATGTAGACAAATACAGTTCACATCTGCCATACTTTTATCCATGTAATATCCACAATGCACATAAAATGAAATATTTGATATACGTGTCTAATCGAACATCTAAAGTTGGTACAGAGGAATGTTGTGGGTATAGTCATTTAGTTTGGCTGACGACATCAGTCCAGCTGGATCTAAGACCTGAAACAAACAGGCGATGGCAAAATTCTGCCATGAGGTTCAACCTCTTTACCCTGCATGCTGCTTTAAAAACACTTGCTAAGACTAAGACCAACAGGGGTCCACTGCTCTGTGTGGCTTTAAAAAGACGACTTATCTGAGAAAGACAGACAACTGGTGTCCTTGGAAACAAAGCTGAGAAAATACTGCAGTAAAAAACAGCAATCATAGAGAACTATTCATTTATTCATTCGAAAAAAAAAAAAATCTTTATTACATCCACTCACCATCCACTTTATCAGTGCTGCCTGTTCAAATGTTAACTTATGTATCTAATCAGCCAATCACTCAATACATTTAGTCATAAACACATGTTCAAGACGACTTGCTGAGGTCCAAACTGAGCATCAGAATGAGGAAAAAAAGTGAATTCAAGTGACTTTGAACGTGGCATGATTGTTGCTCTGAGTATTTACTGGGATTTTCACACATACCCATCAACACTTCAGGCTGCTGGTGGTGTAGTGGTGTGGGCCAGCGTGGCCTGGTTTAACCACTACCACCTACCAGAGTATTGTTGCTGACCATGTCCATCCCTTTCTGACCACAGTGAAAACACAATCTTCTGATGGCTACTTCCAGCAGGATAATGCACCATGTCACAAATTAGGAAGCTGGAAAATTTCCATCAGCGCTGCACATCAGTGGAACACAAAACCACCACAATGTCAGAGGAAGAGGCTGCTGAGCAATCAGAGTCAGAGTTCATCATTTACAAAGCATACTTCTTACAGGAATACTCATTAGTATGTGGTTAGCAAATCCTGAATTCATCATTCATACAGCAGGTTTCTGACATTAATACTCATTATTAAATACTTTATGGACAAATTTATGAATATTTTACTTTTTATTAATAAGCTCATCTACATTGTGTTTAATGATTGTTTCATGCTGTAAATTATGGATTCACCATTTAAAAAATGTAGTATTGCATCACTTAAAAAGCAGTTATGGGTTTTTTATTTAGGCTTGCACTTATTGTGTTTAGACATGTACTGATGGTTAGTAAATATTTCATACAAACTCACACATTTCTTTCCCAATCAATGTCCTAAAAGCAGTTACAAATACAGAAATTCATTATTGCAGGTAGTTTTATTTATATATATATATATATATATACATACGTTGGTAATGTAATACACTGTCTCCATATTTTTAACGCATGTACAACATCTGTTATTTATGACGCCAAGACATGGAGGTGTAAGCTTCGCACAGGTACGTGGAGGATTGTCACATACCTCTTCCAGACCGAGCTTGTACCTGAAGCAAGATGGAACAAAATGAGCTACCTTCTCTCTTGTTGTGTTTATCATTCAGCGGAGAAGTGGTTCATGGTTCACACTGGCATATTTACCCAAAAGGATTGTTTTGGGACACACTGGTAAAAGTAGGCAGCATTTATCAGTCTCATGTCAATCAGACCCATGTCACTGTCACGTGAAACTGAAGAACGACATTGTTTGCCTTTATTTCATATAACTTTTCAGTATTAATGAGGTTTGCTAGTGACACCGCTGTATAATCTGCTAGTTATAAAAGAGCCATGCAGACGTCCGTGAAGCTAGATCAGGTTCAGATATCTAAAGAGATGGAAGCACCAAAAGGAAGCAAGGGGGACGTCTTCTCTAAATCATTGGTGCTGTACAGATGTTGGAGATACAGGCCTAATCATTGAGGGATCATAAATGTGGTGAGAGAAATCATAAACAGGTTGAGATAGAAAAAAGAACAGGACCCTTCTTTAACCATGTAGCTGGCAGGAGGTAGGTAGGACTTATATTTTGGCTATGCAGGGGCGGGTTTAAAAAGGTTTTGATGGGGGGCAGGCAGGGGCATTGACCAGGTAAAGGGGGGCACAAAAGAGATTTTTTTTTTTAACGTCGAGATTTTATGTTATATTGAGCTAATTATCACAACTAAAGTGGTCATCTTTTTCTGTTGATACAACACAGTTAAAACGGGCATAATTCAGACATAGTTGCAATTAGTGATTCATCAATATTAATTAATTTGTAAGATCATTCTTAATAATAAGCTTTACTGAGCGGTTAAGTAACTCACAATCATTAAAATTAACTGAAATTGGAGTTTATTTAACAAATCACCAATAAATCACATCAGTCTCACTTTACAGTCTAAACTCGAGCAACAGTGAGGCAAAAAGATGCTTGAAGCAGTTCCTGATTACAGCAAATCTCTTTGCACTTCTAATAATTCCATTAAAGCACTACATTACAACAACATCCTTCCTCCGTTAACGTGGACACAATGTCAGGTGTATGTGTGTGTTATGTTGACTTGATGCTGAGAGGGACAGATGCAGACCAGAAACACCAAAAGAAACTGAACAAAATGGCTTTAACAGGCTGTGCACGCTCTCGTGGCTGTGTAATCAGTGTCTGTCAAATCATTCCTTTCTGGTGAGGGAAATCAAAATGATTGCGAGGTAAAGCAAAGCATTGTATAGGAACGCAAAAAGAAAAAGATTAGGCTGATCTTCTTTACTCTGGGTCACTTTCTTCAAAAATGTTTTATTCCTTCAAAAACAACTTGAATGTTTAGCTAATTTAAGCAAGTATTTGCTAGCAGAGAAACTTGTGTTATATGTTTTTGCGTTAACAAATTATAGACTGAGATATGTTGTTTGTCCTGTTTGCTGCACAACATGGTCATTTATGCGGTTAAAATAAATTTGAATAAATGTGCTCATAGGTTATATGAAATTTACCCAGGAGCACTTTAATTAGTCCAGGGACAGTCCACCTTCTCTTAGCCCAGGATAAACATCAGGTGATTAAAAAAACTGTCACAGTATTAATTTATTGTCTAGTCAAATTATCTACTAAAGATTAACTAGAAGATGCAGTCAAATGACAGGGAACTTGTTTTTAGACTTATGTATCTCATTTAAAAAGTTTTCATCCAAGTTGTTCCACTTGCAAATTTCTTTTTCTTGTTACGAGTAAAAACATATTGGAGTAAAAGTTTTTCTAGTATGATATCTAACATCCTACCAGTGTGCCTACCTGGTGAGTTAACAAAACTGACTTTGTGGTTGCACGGTGCATTACAGAAAATTAATTATTTAGTCCAAAAATGTTAATTTAACTTCCCAAAAGGTCTCTCCTTTTCTGTGGTCACTGAGGCTGATGTCACATCTATGTTCTCAGCAGCTGCAGTGACAGTAGATGGAACATCACATCGTTTTAACACCCAGCTGAGTGACCATCTTTCCCCTCAGACTCAGAAAGTCCTGATCAGGTGTTCAGAGGGCATCTCCCTATCAAGGAGAATTTATGATTTTCTAAAAGGGTTAGTGGAGACAAGGCCTGGGGCTTGTCGTAATTTTGTGACATTGGCTCTTAGAGGATTCAACTTTTTTGTCTTTTTGGTAGCTCTGTGATGGAAGAAGACAGACAGAACAAGAGTAAAGTGAAAGAGGAAGAGCAGGAGCAGATGAAGAGAGATGAACTGAGCTTTTTTTTTTTTTTGTCTTTTACTTCAAATGTAACCTTCAAAAACACACATTAGATATTAGATCGAACATTAGATGTAACATTATGCATCATCATCCATCATATCCTGTTTTAACACGCATGCATATCAGGACAATAAATCATTATTTAGGTACTCTACAGTCTACTACTATGTGTACTATAGTCTACTTTAACACATTTTTTATATTTGAAAACAAATGTTTGGCTCATCTTTGAATTTACATGCAGTTCAGCCCAAGGTGTCCTTAAAGTCTGGAAATGCACCTGGTGGTGAGAGAGTCCAGAGACAGAAGGATGTTTCTCACACCTTGTATCACCTCTCGGATCACATCTTTCTGACTCCTCCTTTGCCATTCAGAGGTAGGATAAAATGAGACTTGCCTCAGAGAGATCATTTCCATCTGATCTTCAGAAAGAGACAGAATAAACGGAAAAATGAATTAAAAATGACCCAGAAGAAGAACAGAAGAGTGGGTACTGATTAAATATAAGAGGGAAGGTTTCATTACCCATTATTCAAAGAGCAAATCATCCAGGTCAGGGCAGCAGAGACAAAGTTAAGTGGGAATCCTCTGAGATCTTTTATTTCATCAGAGTCTGATGGAGATGATGTAAAAAACTCCAATAGCTAAAGCCAGAAACTGATCTGCTCATGTGAGTAGTCGGTTCTCTGGTTTAATAGAATGTGATGATTAAGGCATGTTTAAATATGCAAAATGGGTATTATAATACGATGTAAAATGTATGTATACATACTAATTATGTCTCGATAATCCTGATAATTTAGTATTTATATTACAAGAAAGGAGACAGTAAACAGAGGAGAAAAAAAAAGTGGAGAAGAAAAAGGAGACAAGGACACACCAGACAGAAAGCAACAGCATCAGCTGTTCAATCTAAACAGGAAAAAACAGACAACCAGCTGCTACACTTGTAAGGAAACAAAAAACCTCACCTCCAACATCTTCCAGGAAAACAAGACCGACAATCATCGGGAGCACCTACAAAAAGACAAACAAGCGAAAAAGAAAAAAATATAATGAATCACAACAAAACATCAGCAACACAAAGAAAAACATGAACATAACTGCTGGTGATTAAATCAACAGGACAACACAGTGAGTGTATCAGCAGGTTAGTTAATGTGGGGACAAAATATCAGGAATGAATGATCAGTGATCAATGAGGAGTGTGACTGTATAAACCGACCATGCACCTGCAAATAAGAATACAAACAATGGGACCTCCAGGAACCGGGAGACCAGAAGCCACCTCAGAACGTGAATCCCAGCCAGTCCACCAGAGGGACGATCATGCACCTGCTCAGAAGACAGCAGAGGAAGGTCCCAGCTAGATCACCCCACAGCCATGAGGCCCAGGCCCAGGAGGCCAGGGACGGCAGCCACCAGGCATGGCCACCCAGAGGTGGGCAGAGCATAGGGCACAGGAGCCCAAGTACCACCCACTTCCCTTGAGGCCTAATATTAAAGTATTTCTATGCTAGACTACTTATTATTTGGCATTATAGAAAATTGACTAATTTGGATTAAAATTAACTGGATCTGATTATAACTGGATTTAACTGGTTATATTTAGGGGTGCACCAATGCCACAGTTTTACAAACCATATGCAATTACTCAAATTATTATTAGTACTTGCACGAGTACAAATAAATCCCGTTACAGTTTACTAGAAAGGAGTGTGGACTAGATGTGACGACTGAGTGGTAAATTGCGATATAATATATGAGTCATCCTGTAGCATCCTCTAAATCTAAGGCTGGAAATCTTCACAATCTTCATAAATGAAGAAGATAAAATGTTTTTTAGTGAATCCTCTTCACCACAGTGACAAAACACCTAGATGCCTAAAATCTTCTTATGCCCCGTTAATGCCAAATTCAGGTTTTTAATATGGCATGCATAGTAAATGATTATATTATAATAAATAATGATAAAAAAATTGTTAGGTTAGGTAGAGGAGACAATTTTTAAATAAAAAAGTTAAATGAAAGAGAATACTAATAATAATTGTGATTATCAATTAAATTTAAGGTAGCTACAATTAAGGTAGCAAACACTGATCATATTCAGGTCTGATTACATATTTTAACCCAGAACTGATCAAATAAACATTCAGGAGGGTTTTCCAAATAATTGGATGAACTGCTCTGCCTCAGTCACTGACATGAGAGTCATCCTGCTGGGTGATGCAAAGTCTGGTGGGGTACAGGAGAGATAGCTTTAATCCCATTTTGTAAAGGAAGGACATCAGTTTCTTATATTCCTTTCTCTGGTTGAGCACCTCCGAGAAATATTCTTCATAAACTCTGAATTAATGACCCTGGTTAAGCGGTTCTCCGAGCCTCCCGGACCAGCCGTTCCCTTCTCTAGACATTGTGGAAGCAAGAGAATAACAAGTCATGGCTTTGCTTTAGTGTCACGCTCACGGCCTCTTGTAGAAGCTTAAAAAAGAACTGCGTAGGTTGTAGGTCCTTCAGGAAGCCCAATAAGCCGAGGGTTGCAGTGTCACGCAGAGTCCTAGCAACTTGATCAGAAGCTGGGGCCCAGCTTGACGGAGTATATCACGTGATCCTCCTGGGCAATGGACAACACTGAGACATTTAAAAGTATAACACTTTCATCAAACACAAACTCATAAAGCTACCAGCAGGAGCTGTTTAAGAGTGGACTCCCCTCCTGCGGCGGCCAAACTCCAGGCAGCGGATTAAAACAGTTAACAAAAGGAAAAAAAAAAAAGAATTTAATTGCCCCTTGTGAAAAAAATTTTGCTGCATATGGTAATCACTCATATATACTCATGTAATAATCACATGTATATTCAGTTTTCTTTATTCATTTATTATTGTTAATCCATTCACTATTACGTTTTCATATTGTGTGTTCTCATTTTACAGAATACTGAAGACTGACCACTTACTTCCCAGAGCTCTGATATGGCAGAGTTGAGACTGGTTTTCGCACCTGCTAGATAGCAATAGTTGTTTGGGATATCAGCTTGTTGTGGTATGTGGGCTTTGTCTGAAAACTGGAAGAAAGTGGTGCCACTCAGTCTTCTATTCCTCATTTATTATTTTGCTGTTTGACCTTCAGCTGGGGACCAGCTGAATAAAACAGTTTTTCTCTGATGAATCATCAGAGTCTCTCCCGACTTCATGCGAGTCGGGACGACCACTCTCATTACTTGCAAGTAATTCTTTATTCAATACTTCTCCTGTAAATAAACCTTATATACTTTTACTCATTCCAGACTCTTGGTAATTTTTTCTACAACACCCTTCCCCATGACTGGCTCTACTCAAACACACAGGTAACTTAGAGAGGACGTCAGCGTTCTTATTTGCTGAACCAGGTCTGTGAAACAGCTAAAAAGTGTAGTTCACCAGCTGGGCCACCTACCTCTGCCCTTTTGCACCCAAACTGGCCGTCTATAAATGGGTCAAGGGTCAATTATCAGTGTATACCATGAACGATGCTCCCCAGAGATAGTCCTTGAATTTCTCTGTAACAGCCCACTTTAAAGCAAGCAACTCTAGCTTGAACCAGCTATAGTTCTGATCATGTCGCTCCGCTGGATGCAGACTACGACTGGCATATGCAATCACACTCTCCCGCCCCTCTTGCGCCTGCGCCAGCACAGCGCCCAACCCCTGCAGGCTAGCGTCAATGTAGAGGATGAAGGAAGCTTGAAAATCAGCGTATGCCAGAAGCAGAGACTGCAAGAGTGCTTGCTTGAGCTTCTCAAAAGCGGCCGGGCAATTGCCAGTCCAGGTGATCTTGGCCATCTTGGCCTTCTTGGCCCCCTTGGACCATTTTAGCAGATTGTTCAAGGGCTCCGCAATCTTCGAGAAACCAGGAAAAAAACTCAGATAATACCCTGCGAACCCAAAAACAAGCGAACCTCCAGGACCGTAGTGGGCACCTCCCACTCTCGCACCACCGCCGTCTTGTCTGGGTCCACTGCGACACCCTGATGCCCCACAGAGTGGCCAAGGTAATGCACTTCCTATTGAAACAGCTTGCACTTCTGTGGATGCAGCTTCAATCCATGACACCTGCTCCAGATGTTTTAAGTGCGCGTCAAAATCGGCTGAGTAGACGATAACATCGTCCAGGCAGGTCAACAGGAAATCGTCGACCTGCTCACCCAAACACCTCTGCACCAGGCAGAAAGTTGCGGGAGCATTGCAGAGTCCAAAGGGCATGCGCTTCCACTGGTACAGACCCATGGATGTTGTAAAGGCGGTCTTCTCCTTGTTGCGGGGGTCGACCTCAACCTGGCCGTGGGATCCCTGGGATGACATCGCAGTCAGCCGGGGATTTCCCCGCAGCTCCGGGCTCTGCTCTCCTTACGAGGAAGTGAAGATGGAATTACTCGCGATTGTGCGAAGCACTCAGAATTTGTGAGCCCACGCTCCCGACAGAAATAAGGACATTCCTTTAAGTCCTGCCACAATAGCAGTATGGGTCTCAACCCCCCCATCCTCAACACCGTAGGCTGTCTCGTGTCCACCACCATCCGTCGATCAGTCCTGGCAGCTGTGGGAAATAAGTGGAGGTAATGAGCTAACACATGTCCCTTTAGGGAATACTTAGCAAGCGTTGTTTGCTCAGATCTCCGTGTTGCCCACCACATCGCCGCCAGCTTCTTGCCTCCGTGCTGACTGTTGGTTTTCCCAGTGCCTCAGTGCTTTTGCTCCCTGCTCCTGGGCTTGGCTCGGCCTCCGCACGGCACTGAATTGGCTTTCTTGCTCCACACGGCTTCGAGTCCTTTGTCTTCCCTTTTTCCCTCCTGTTGAGCTCTGCTGAGTCCTCCTTATAATTACAGAAGGCCTGATTGCTCCCAGGTGCAGTCAATAATTACTGAAGTCCACAGTAATCAGGCTTCCTCTGCAGCCCAGTCAGACTCGCATCCCTTATATGAAGGTCCTTGTGAGTCTTACACACTTCAAACAGTACAACAAAATCAATATGATCATAATTCTGCCATGTCTGCTTCCACCAACGACATCAACATCTGCTTCTCTCATCCAGGTCAGTTAGTTTAGCTTTTAGGTTCCTCTTAGACGCTTTGCCCACGTTTGTTGTAAACGAATCAACTATTGTTCGAGACAAGCAGGAAATGCTAAATGTTTTTAACGAATACTTTATCGCTTCTGGGACATCAAAAAATTTAAATTTAATTGATAAAGAGATAAAAAGTGATAACTCTGTTTTAGCCCCCAGGCCTTTGTCTTTTAATTTTCAGCCTTTTACATCTGAGGAGGTATATAGAGAGCTCAGATGCCTTGATACGAAAAAGTCACACAGCCCAGATCTTCTGGATCCCTATTTCTTGAAAACGGCAGCTGATTTTATAGCAGAGCCGCTCACTCACATCTTTAATTTGACCTTGTCAACATCAGAAATTCCTAAAATTTTGAAATCTGCCTTTGTTTTTCCACTTTTCAAAGGAGGTGATCAAAGTGTCTTGAGTAATTATAGACCAATTTCAATACTGTCGACTCTTTCTAAGGTTTTAGAAAGGCTGATAAACAGAAAATTAAAATCATATTTGGAGGATCATGAAATTCTCTCCAAATTTCAGTCAGGATACAGGAAAAAGCATAGTACTATGACAGCGGCACTGAAGGTCGTGAATGATATCTCCTTTTTGCTTGATAGAAAGCAAAATTGTGCTTCCATCTTCATTGATCTATCAAAGGCGTTTGACTCAGTAGATCATCAAATACTAAAGCAAAGACTTGTGAATATAGGTCTTTCAGAACAAGCAACCAATTGGATCTCAAATTATCTTAGCGATAGATCTCAAAAGGTTAAATGTGACAACCAGTGTTCAGATGATCTGCCTATCATTCGAGGTGTGCCACAGGGGTCTATACTAGGCCCACTTCTGTTCACTATTTATATAAATGATGTGGGACAGAATGTAATAGATGCAGACTGTCATTTTTATGCTGATGATATGATTATTTATTCTTGTGCATCTTCACTAACTGAAGCCACTGTCAATCTGCAAAAAGCATTTAATGTCGTTTGCAATAGTTTTTTTTAACTGAAGCTCTCTCTTAACGTAAACAAAACCAAATTGATGTTGTTCTGTAGAAGTAAGACTAAACAGAATGCCCCCCCAGTAGTTACACCAGATGGCTCAGTTATAGAAGTTGTAAATACTTTTAAATACTTGGGTGTTACAATTGACGATGGATTATGTTTCAAAGCCCATATTGATTCTCTTGTGAAAAAGTTGCGTCTGAAGTTAAGTTTTTATTTCAGAAATAAGTTGTCTTTCTCTTTCAATGCCAGGAAGAGACTTGTTGCCGCAACATTTCTCCCTGTGTTGGACTACGGAGACCTGTTGTATATGCAGGCTACAGCGCAAGCTTTACGCTCCTTGGATTCAGTGTTCCACGCCTCTTTGCGCTTCATAACAAATTGTAGCGCACGAACCCACCATTGTGAACTGTACTCTCGTGTTGGTTGGCCTGCTTTAGCGACTCGGCGCCTCACACACTGGTACAGGTTTATCTACAAAGGACTTATTGGTCTCCTTCCTTCTTATTTGAGCGTGTATCTTCACAGGACTGAAGGTCATTATCATCTGCGCTCTCAGGAGGTCTACACACTAACTGTTCCTAGTGTTAGAACAAAGATGGGAAAAATGTCTTTCCAATATTGTGCACCAACAGATTGGAATTTTTTTACAGAGAGCTCTTAAAATTCAAACACTTGTGTCAATGCCTCATTTTAATTCTTTTCTTGATGACCTAGAAATGCAGTCAATGATATGTCGCTGTTTTTAACCAGGTTTCTGCACTGTATGAAATGTATGAAATTGTATGAAATGTGTGTGTTGGAGCCTCTTGGCCAGGACTCCCTTGAAAAAGAGACCTTTCGAGTCTCAATGGGACTTTCCTGGTTAAATAAAGGTTAAATAAAAAAAAAAAATTATGGGTATGCGATGACACAAAAATTGCTGCCCTCCTCCAGCCAAGCAATAGACAACATTCGCACGTGTGAAATGTTGTGCTCGTTCACATAGATGTGCACATGGGGGCTTGCGATGCAACACAAGAAAATAGAAAAAAAAAATTTAATTGTTGCCTCTGTTGCATGGCACTACAACCAACCACGAACAGCTTCATTGACTGACCAATGAGCTGAGAGCAGGTTAGACAGGGCAGTCTGCAAACACTTTCAACTTGGAGGAACAGATCATAATTTTAGCTGTGTCTGACTTTCCCATACTTTACCATACGTCACACAAAGATTATAGAGATGTAAATAAAAAGGCAGCCATGTGGCGCCAGGGTGAAT
The DNA here is from genome assembly GCF_017639745.1 of Melanotaenia boesemani. Lineage (NCBI taxonomy): Eukaryota > Metazoa > Chordata > Actinopteri > Atheriniformes > Melanotaeniidae > Melanotaenia > Melanotaenia boesemani. Next base: position 29,729,451 of record NC_055696.1, on the reverse strand, counting down.
TTGTCTGAATGTAGTCTTGGATTTATCTGGATCAGCCTTGAGGTCCGCAATCAAATGATGATATTCACCATGCAGTTTCTTTGTTTGTCAAAAACGACGAACCCAGGTTTATCTTTTTTGTTTGCATAGCAGCTTCAACAGCTGAGTTAGCAGCAAGATTTCTATCATTTCGAGCAAAATCTTTTGTCACATTCTGTCACAGATTGCTTTGAAAATGTCAAAAATCCCTCCAATATCATAACCAATCAAATTTCTTGGAGAAAAGCGATCGGAGAGTGCGATGTGCGGCACTGCTGCCGTCGCTGCTGTTTGTCATATCCCATGTGTTCGGTTTCACCGGGGTGGCGATGAGTTTTGCCTGTTGCTGTCGTTGTCGCCTCCTGTGTGTCAAGCCCTTTATCAATTTGAAGCTGACTGCATAAAGTTTTTATCTCTTCCAGCCGCTGGTAAACAACAGTGACGGCAGTATGTTGTGGTGGCTAGCAACAGTTGTTTAAACCCCCTGAAATTGGTTGTTCATTTCTTGGAAAGATGTCTTAAACTCAAAAAGCAGGGTTTGATCTGTGATAATCTAGGAGTCCTATAATATCACGTTTGCAAACATGGGCTTCACCTTTGACTTTTCACCTAGTTTAGTGGTTTTAAGTGGTTCATATGTTCATGCATTTTTCTTCTTTTAAATGCGCATCAATTCCACAGATTAATCTTTGCATTAACGTGTTAAGTTTGACAGCACTAGTTTTTTCACATTGGTATCAGTTTTGTAGTATTGGTGCACCTTTATGAATATAATTATGAGTATAAGCATATGGTATTAAACCAATACCCAGTACCAGTATTTATATTGGTCCATCTCTATTTATATTATAAAATTGCCCAGAAATAACTTTTGTTGCTACTTTGCAACAAATAAATAAATAATTTCAATAAAGTGAATCACTTGTGTAGAGTTGGACATTAGTCACATGTTTTGTTTGTATAGTTTAACATTGAATATAATTCTTGGCATGAGTCTGTATCCTGACAGTTCCCTCTAATTTTGTTGCACATTCTTGCATAATGAAAATAAAGCACCGTAACTGTAAACATGAAACCCCCAAATGTCTTTGTGTATTAGTTGCATTTCATGTTAAATTTATTCACCTGTTTTGTTTGCAGTCTAAAGCTGTTTTCACACATGAACACCAGGGCTTTCAGGAGAGAGATCAGATAGTTTAGTCTTTTTCTGTTTGCACCAGCACATCACAGCTGGAGACTTTCTGCTGCAGATGTGCTCTGCAGGTTGGAAATGTGGCAGAGGAATGGTTGTACTGTTTGCGGGAACCAGCAGGTGATGCAGAAATTCTGTAGCAGTCTGATGCAGTTTTCTGTCCAACATGTTGAGAGCAGCAGACGAGGCTCCTCATTGTGTCGCTTGAGAAGCAGCATACAGGTCAGCAGGAAGGATGCGCTCATCAGAACACACACAGCCACGAGCACAGCAGCCGCAAATCATCCAGACAATTGCTCCAAATTTTGCTCCAAATCATGTCACTGCAAAAATGGTCCATTTAATCAAATCTTACAGCCTTATATCCAGATAAAAATGTTATTTGATCTGAGAGTGATATAGCAGCAGAATGTGGAAGATTATTAATCATGTCTTTTATTTCTTCCATAGTAACTAAATCCCAGAACTGTTTTTACTATTGTACCATCATATTAAGTTAGATGATGTCAGTGAAAAACAGTTTGAAATCACATTATCTTTCACGCCCGTTTTACTTGTACAACTTGTTATAAGATTTTCTGTTACCAATTCACACACACACAGCAAAATTAATATTTTAATATAAGACTTTATTATCAGGAAAAAAACATTTCAGATTCAGATTATAATCCAGAAAAATAAAATGCCAATGCAGTAAAATAATAATGTGGTAAGATTTTGCTGAAATAAGAAAACCTTTTTAGACTTTAGACAAGTAAGAAATATCTAAAAACCAGTGGTGAAACACTCCTTGAAACAGTCCTTTGTTAACTAATAACCTCGAAACACTCCTGTCAGCGCTTCTTTCACTGTTTCTGTGTCACTTTGAGAGAACAAGTCTGAAAACAGGAGTAACTAAATGAGATAATTCTTCTGCGTTCAAGAGTTGTTTACAGCGTAGTTCACACAGTACAGATGGAGGCAGTGGCTCAGGTAGAAGAGCCGGTTGTCCATAGTAACTAAACAAGCAATTGGCTGTTTGATTCCCACTTCTACTCCATCAGCCAATCTTTGGGCAAGACGCTGGAAGTTGGCCTGGATTGATGAAATCAAATTTCATGAAATCAGAAGAAAAATCTTGTTTAGTGAAATCCTAAATCATGATCTGAGGATCAGACTGCTGGCTGTCACCAACCCGGGCAAACATTCAGTTCAGGGAGGATCCCGTCCCGCTGAAGTATCCAAGAATCAGATCTAATAAAATCATGTGTAAATGTAAAAGTCTGAGTCTCTTTGGTCTCTGTTAGGAAGGGAAGATCCTGTTCCTCATGCAGCCACACTGCCATCCGCAGGCTGGACTTCAACACACTCCAGCCTCTGAAACTCCTGTTGGGTCATTCATTCAGTTTATCATGTTTCCTGATAGTCACCTGCATGAATACAGACATGTAGGTCACATTCATCTCTTCTTCACCTCCCTCTCTTTCATTTTCATTCAGTGTAAACTCATCCATAAAAAGAATAAAATTTTGTACTTATTATAATCAATTTACTTCAATCTCTTCATCATGAGCACCCTGGGGAACATATTCAGCCCCTACATTGGCCTCTCTTGATGAAGAGGTTAATAAAGTCACAAAATAAACAGGGATCAGATTTCAGCACAATTCTCCTGGTTAATTAACAGATGTTGGATTTAATTATATCTTCTGTCTCCATCTCTTCTCTGTTGGATTTGACTCTTTTTAACCAAAAATTTAATCTAACCAGACAACAAACCCTGTGTTTAAAGTCACATGCCAAGAAGAAAGAACACAAACTGATATCCAGCATTCCCCTCCTTTGTTTCCAAGTCGCCTTCTTCTGCCTTATAATTTAGGAAAGGCATGAAACTGGTATGCCATCACGCTATTATGTATCAGTCATGGTGCGCATGTTCTCAAAGAAACCCAAGAGGACATTACTGGAGGAAGAGAGAAAAAGAAAACAAGAAAGAGACTGAGCAATAAGGCAAGAGTTAACATCGTACTGACTTTTGCTGGCTGGAGAGATCTCAGAGAAGAAACAGGATGAAGATGGATGCTGAAATCTCCGGTGTGAAAAAACAAAGACTGAGATTCCATGATGTTTCCACCAAATTTTGAGCCTACCATCTGAATGTGAAGCTGAAATGGAGACTCATCAGACCAGGCAACATTTTTCCATCTTCCATTGTCCTGTTTTGATGAGTCTGTGAATCATAACCTCAGTTTCCTGTTCTTAGCTGACGGGAGTGGCACCCGGTGTGTATTTCATTTTATTCTCCATCTTTTTAACCATCCTGCATCCCTTATCTCTGGATTTTAGCTGCCTTCTCCTGTTCCTTATGTGTGTATGAAACCGAACATATAACTTCCAATGATGTGATAACATTTCTCTCTCCTGATATTCTAATAAATTTGTCGGCTGGTCTGAAACTTGTCTCAGACTTTATGTAGCAGAGGAAATAAGTGTGGAGACAACATGGAGGAAAGAAAAAAAGTGGACTTGATTTTCTTTGAGATTATTACAGAAGTTTAAGTAATTTGTTAAGAAAGTCATAATGACAACAAAGTAAAAAAAGGAAAGAAAAGTGTGTGTGTTTTCCCATGCTCGGACACCTTCAGTTTGCCTCAGTAACTAATTTTAGCACATTGAAGTCAAAGTTTGTTGTTTTTTTCATGCAAAAGGTGGACTTTTATTAGAAAACATAAAGATGAGTTTTATTGGACACAATTACAGAGGATTTCTTGGTAAATGATAACTTTCCAGAAACATACATTGTGGGAATGTTGATGGTTGATGGATTTAAAAGTCTCATTTCTGTTTGTTTCCTGAGAATTTACAGCCATTCAGATGTGTTGTGATGCTGCACTGATATTCTCAACCTCACTCAGACTGGGGTGTTGAATGTCCCAACTAATCATCCACTTTTTTTTTTTTTTTTGCCCTCTCTCTGCACCCTGTCATCTATTGTCAGGTTAGAGAATGACAGCAGGACAAGAAAGAGGAAAGGGAGAAAGAGGTGAGAGCCCTGATGACAAAAAGAAAAAAGGAGGAAACCTCTTCGGAGTGTTTCACAGCAGAAGGAACAAACAGGGGAGGGAATTGAACTCCCAGAAAAGCTGTCATAATCACTGGGCACTAATAACGGTGAAATGAAAGCGGACACCACCAAAACGGCCCGCTGCAGTGGAACATGCAGCTGATCGCTGTCAGATTACCACATTAGTCCTGATGGTCCTGGAGCACCCGAATCAGACCCAGCTGGTCCAACACAGGAGCCAAAAATAAACTGTTAGATGTACAAATATGTACAAATAACTCAAAAGCATAATATAACCATTTTGAAATAATAATAAAAATAAGGAGAAGAAGAAGAGTTTGAAAATAGGCATAGGATTATTTTAAAAACTGAATGTCTTAATATCTAAGTGATAAATATCTTACTTTTTATTATAAATAACCTACTATTTGTGCAAAATCTTTCATCTGCAATGTGTAAATGGTCATCATGAGGTCGCTGGTTCTTCTTTATTCCAGACAGGAAGTCGGTCATCATCACTCTTTATAGGAAGTGTTGCATTCAGGACGTAATATATGAGAAATATGAGAAATGTGGAACACATATCGGCTGTTTCTGTTCTTGTATTTATATTTTACTATTCACACCAGATTTCCAATGATGTAATTTGGCACAATTTGTTCAAATAACCTCCACCATCGTTTTCTTTTCAGATTAACACTAGTACATGGTGGCTTTACTCCATTCTGGGTTTTCATTTTTCACCTGGTTTCCTGAGCTTAATCCGGGACTCTGTAGTCTCAAACTAACTAAAACAACCTGGAACCCAGATAAGGAAAGTGCCTTAAATGTGTTGGTGTAACTAGTACAGATTAAGCCCTAGTCCTGGTTTTGTCTAATCCCTGCTCTGAAACCGGCCCAGAGTTTTAAGGTCAGAAAGTTAGGTAGTATGTCTATAAAGCAGCCTTTGGGATTGATCAGCCTGCAGATGGGATTATACAGAGGTTTCAATTTAAATAAATGAATAAATAGAGCCATTTCTTGTTTTATTATCAAACAGAAAGTGATGTAAAACAATCCAAAGTGAGATCTTGAAGTGGTTTGTTTAAAAGTGACAAAAACCAACTGAGGTCAGCTTTCTGCTCCATCTTACAGAGGACCTGTCGGAGGCTGATGGAGGGACAAGGACGGGTTTATCATTAGGGTGGTTTGGAAGAGGAGGTTGTGGGTAATCACAGATCAAGTTTTACTCTCTGTTTTCAGACTCTCTGCAGAGACCAAAGAGCTGTGTTTGGTTTCACTCAGTGGGAAAAGTGCTGCTTTTGTTGGGAGCAGTTGTTTGGGTCATATGAAAGGACTGAGAAATAACCCAGTGGGATCCTGGCCTGCCGCTCATCACAGCTCTGATCAAAGCTGAACCCTGACAGACAAACAGAAGAGGAAACCCGAGGACGGAAACTGATTCCCAAAACTCGAATTTCCATTCATTCCCTCTCCTCCGTGTTTTATCCCCTGCCTCGCGCTGTCCCTGCTGATGAAATACAATATTTGGCCTTTTGTAAATGACTGACTGAGCTCCTCATTGTTACTGACTTTCACACTTCTCACAAAAAACCTCAAGAGACTTAATCTAATTTTCTGTTCTGCAGACAGAGCAGAGTTTCATTTGTCTTTTTATTAGCCAGGAACAAAAGGCATGAACCTGTCAGCTGAGGACAGAGACCTTAATTCTTCTGCCACAGAACTATAAGGAATAAAAAGCTTTCCATATCACCACAAACATGTTTTTTTTTTCTTTTCTTTTCTTTTAGTTGGTGGTCCTACAGCCTTAATTAACATGCAGATTCATCCATTTCATGGATCTTTGACATGGATCTAAAAAAAACCTGGTTGCCTCCTCTATTATGTTGATTTTAGATAACAGTGATATTTTGTACATGCATGCGGCATCTCAAAGTCTATGTGCTCTGGATACTGTGGATGAGCATATAGCTAAGGTTTGCTCATGGGGCTCTGAGGTTCTTAACTAATTTTAGATCTCTTATTCATCATTTTCATGATGGATGGTTCTCTCTGTGCACATGAAGGCAAAGACACTGGTATATTTGTATTTACAAAGCTGTTCATATCTGACTCCTACCTCTCAACCCTCCACCATCTGAAGAGATTACGTCTTTATAGGCTCTGTTTACAGCATTTTTTTATTTTTATTTTCAGGTCCCAAGGGTGCAAACTGAGATGGAAGAGAGGATTTCATGTCAGCTGCTCCCTTTGCCTGGAACAAACTTCATGACCTGCTCTCGTTGGATGTTTATGAGAATATTGTGGATGACTTGGAAGCAGATACATCTGCTTGTACATGTTCAGCTTCATTTGGGAATTTGAACTTGTTTGTTTTTTTTTTTATCTTTATTTAGTTTTTAGTTTGTTTTTAATACCTGTGCCCATTAGAATGTGTTGAATGTTTGTAAATGTTTAACTGTGCTGCTGCTGTCTTGGCCAGGACACTTTTGGAAAAGAGATTTTTAATCTCAATGAGGCTTTCCTGGTTTAAATAAAAAAAAGTTTAGATAATACAAAACTTTAGAGGAACAGATTTAAAGGTCAGTCTGTTAGAGTAACACCCTCCGACTCCTTTTTCCCTCTCTTGAACTCCAATAGCAGCCAGGCAGGATGGGATTTTCTCAGACTGGAGGGTGAACTCTTCTTCAACTCTTCTTCAATGAGTGGCTGAGATTTAAGCTCCAAGAAAAATTACTCCAGACAAACTTCAGACTGACTTTTCCATGACTTTAACACTAAGATTTACAACAAATATGGAGAATAAGACCCCAGAAGTCATTTCAAGCTGAGCATCAGGAGGTTGCTGACCATCAGGTTTTAGACCCTGAACATCATTGCATTAGAGGAAGGAGTGATGAGACTGTGGAGGGAATGATGCAAGATGAAGCTCAACCTCATGGTGTGTTCACTGGATGTCTGTGCATTAACGCTTTCACCCTCCTTCCTCCTTGTGGCCAAATTTAGGGCTGAATGAAATGATGTGGAGTGTGGATATCTTTATGGGAGTAAATGAGAAAAATATTGCAGATGAATGCAGACATGATGGGGAGACATCATTTGTCTGTATAAAAAAGAAGTAGTTCTGACTCATCCAGGTCATAGTCCTTCTAAGAACTTGGAGGACAGCTGGACTTTTATTGCTTTCTTAAGACATCTCCTCTGTCAGGTTTTTCTGCTGCCTCCACCTTCAGACAGACGCCATGGGAAGAGGATCTCCCAGCAGATGCTTCACTCTGAGGCTCTGATCAGATGGAAGATGAGAGGATTTCTCCTCGGAAGTCTTGGAGTTGATTTTAAGCACATGTGAGTAAGTGATCCGCATAAACAATCTACAGAATATTCTTTATCTTTTCTCCTCTCTAACAACTTTGTATTAAAAATGATCATATTTCATTCTAATCCTACCTTCCTCTAGTTTTCTTACAAGGAGGAAAAAAATTCTGCTGTCTAAAATGGGTCTTCAGAAACACTGAAGCTGTTCACCATGCATGGAGGGTTCCACCCCAAATCCAGAAGCCCAGAGGCTATACATTAAGTGCAAGAGGGAGGCCAAGGACTAGTGAGCATCAGGACCATTATTTAAGATGACACATCCAAGCTCCTTGAATACATAAGGAAGAAGGCCCCAAGGGATGAAGCACTGAGTAAATGCCTCGGGCAATAGAACCTGGAGGAGAATGAAGTGGAGGAACCATCATGGGAGGACAGGCCCCTGCATGGGATGTAGATAGCTGAAGTGGTGGATAAGACCGATTCCTACCAATGGTTAAAGAGGGCTGGACTGAAAAGCAGCACAGGAGCAAGCCTTGAGTACCAGGGTAATCGAGCCCAGTTCCACCACACCAGGCAGGACTCCAGGTGGTAGCTGTGCAAAGGGGCCCCTGAAATAATCCAACACCTCATAGCAAAGTGCAAGATAGTGACAGGCAAAGAATACATGGATTGCCTTTACCAAGTAGCCGGCTATCTATCTATCTGTCTATCTGTCTATCTATCTCTCTATTTATCTATAAATCTATATGAGAATTTAATTTTGTTATCAAGTTCAAGTCGATAAAATAGTTTAATGGCATTAAACAGTATGATTCACATTCAACACTTTCTGAATCGTCATCCATACTGGTCTGCAATGAAGTAGAGGGTGCGGTCGGCACGAGACCAGGGGTCCAGAACTGGTAGTCTGAATCTCAAACAACCAGGAGCATGTGTCTGGTCTGCAGACACATGCTTCTGGTTGGACCATGGTAGTTAAGGGAGAGATGAAGCTATGGTGCCTTTGATTCAGGAAAGAAGCATTTAGATTGTAAACATGGAAAAGAAACAGTGGTGTTTTCTGACTTATTCACTTTGGAACCTGGTTTTTAAAAAATTGCATTTTCAGGCTCCCAGAACACCAGTTCGTGCAGACAAAATGTCAAAATGATTAAAAACTTCAGTGGAGTCACCTGAATTCGCCTCTGTGTGGACATGGACTTAAAATGATGGCGTTGTTGGTCAGATCATGGTGCAGGTGAGAGAAGACTATACAGAAAAAAGGGAAAATCATTTATTCATGGAGCTTCATGAATGTGACTGATCTGAGTACAAATAAAAAAATTACTGAGTTCCACTGATGAGCCGCATCCACCATCGACTGTAGTAAACATTTCAGTCAACCATCAGTTTTATACCTAAATGTTTGCATCCATTTAGCCCTCCTGTTGTGTTCACCTTCCGCCCCTTACTTTAGGGTTCCCGGTCAAAATTGACCGGTCTGTTTTAACTGCTCTTAAATTAGCACAAAAAACATTTTTCACCACCAAATGTGTGTGTGTGTGTGTGTGTGTGTGTGAGTGTGTGTGTGTGTAGTGGAATATAGGGCTGCCAGACTGCGTCCCACAGACTTTTTGTAGCCTCCTTGTTTGAGCGACATACTCCTGCTAAAATCAACAGACCAATGCAGGCTTGGTGGTCTACAAGGTGGATTTCTCTCCAGTTGTCCCCAAACACACGCTTCCCCTCCAGGTTTGTCATCTCCAGTATAATTCACTCAATAAACTCTGGTAAGAAGAGGTGGAAGCTGGACTTGATGTCATCCACGTGAGATGTCGCACATCGTGTTGGCCCTGGCGTCATCTTTATGATGTTTTCCACTCTCGCTCTACTTCCTCAGTCCTTGGGGGACGAAGACCAGAGCAAGTGTCCACTCTTGGAAAGGAATGTCTCCTCAGGTGCCTGTTCTTCAGGTGCATCTCTATCTGTTGATTGGTCAGTCTCCTCAAAGTCTGGATCAAAATTTGTGTTGTCTTCCACTTCCGAGACATCCTCCTCTGTCTCTGGTTCAATTTCAGTGCCCTCTTCATCATGTCCAAAAACCTGGACCACAACCTCTTCAACAAAGACCACTTGGTCAGTCGCCTACTTGTGCTCAGAGTAAAAGGAGTGCAAGGCACACATCAAGCTATATATATGGGGTCTGTGTGTAGATGATACATTGATTGAGGGATAGGCATGAAAGCGTGGGAAAGAGATGGATTCACATAACAGACACCTGTCTGGTCTGTGTGAAGATATGATACATGGTTTCATCAGGAAGTCGGTTCACGGGGGAGGATCAGCACATAAGCGTAGAAAAGAGATGAGTATTCGCAAGACATTGTTCAGGGAACACCACGGGTGTAACAAGGTTGATGAAAACACTCAAAATTCAATGAAAGAGGTGATCGTCACTTTTATATGTTCAAACATAGTGTGGAGGATATCATGAGGCCTCGAGGCAATCAGATGTAAAACACAATATTTATGAGTTTTTAAAGTTGTAAATCGGTCAGATTTGACCCGAATACGACAGGAAGGTTAGTTATCTTGTTAGTGTTGTTGGTGAAAACATGTACCAGACTGTTGTAATCAGTATTTCCGTTTGTTTTGAAAGATTACAACCAAGAAACCAATATTTTTGTGGTGAAAAGCAAACTGCACTGTGAACAAATCTGGACCAGGAGCCAAGACCCAAACCTCATACTTTGGAGTAATCAGGAGTTCTGTCTGATTTAACTGAGTTTAACTCAGTTTAATCCAATTCAAACAGATCCATTAAATGACCCACATTAGTCCAATAAATGTGTTCATATAAACCAAAATAATGGCCTAGCTAAAGAAACCAACAGATTGGATCAAATCTTTTGTTTGATTCAATCCTCCATCCAGAGCCACACGAGGAGACAGTGGAGAGAAAAACCTCCAGCAGAATCAGAACCAGAAAGGAAACCCACCATTAGAACCATGACCAGGGAGGACAGCTATCTGCTTGGACCAGTTTGGGGGGAAAAGACCGGAAAGGGTCAACAAGCAGCACAACTCTAAGCCAAGTAAAGAAGAAGAAATATACAAATTATTGACAACAACCATGTCAGATTTTTCTACATGGAAAGAGAGCAGAGAGGATTTATACCAGGATTTAATGTAATGGCTGTAGTGATTGTTGATACAGTGCTGCACATTAATTTTGTATACTGTGTGGAGGTTTGGGAGCAGGATATGTGATCATGTTCCTATTTGGCAAAGGCTTAGTTCATTTCAACAAGACGGTGTCTAACCAGATGTGACACCTCTTCCCAGGTTTCAGTGTTTGCTCCAGAACTGTCACCCACTGAAGAATCTGCTGCACATTTCCTCTGCTTTGAGTCTCTGCAAAGAACTTCAGAATCTTTTTAATGTCTTTCAAATCCACACTGAGCTTGTGACACAAGCAGGGGGAGGCTTAAAGGAAAAGGCTGCTCGATCAATGTAAATCCCCACCGCATTCAGAGGTTACAGGGAGCATCTATAAATCATCCAGGCAGACGCTGAGCAGATTGAATTGTAACAGCTCAGACTGGAACAGACGAGCTGGATGAGGAAGGAATGAGCTGCTCTCTTCTCTCCAGCATCCAGAACACAGCAGAGATATGAGGAGAGAAGATAATAACACATGGAAGGAGGGGGTCTCTGTGTAAGGAAATAATCAGGATGATGGAGCTTCCAGGAGGTTTTGAGGGATGCTGTTAGGTTGTCGACCCCAAGCTTTGACCTGGAAAAGGAACAAATAAGAAGAGAATCAATGAAAGGGATGCTAATAAAGCCAACCCTGATTTCTGACATCTAGTGGTCAGATTAGAGACAAACTCCATCTCCAACACTGTCAACCTGCTGTAGAGTAACAAACTGCTTCTGTTTCAGCAGGCTAAGCTCAAATATGAGAAGTGCTTTTGTATTTCACTGGGAAAAGTACCACCAATGTTAATTTATGTTTTCTATCACTAACTCACTTTTCCTCTTAGATGGTGGAATGGCTTCTTTCTGGTTATTTCAGTGAACATGTATTGTCTGCAGAGCATCACAGCTAACAGACTATTACATAAATCTTACAGTAGTTAAAATAAAAGTTTCTGTTTTCATTGCATCAAAACAGCTCCTGCATTTTTTTTTTTTTTTTTTTTTTCCTTTTTCTTGCACCCCAAGGAATTTCTTCAGATTCAGATTCTTAAGACTTCCAGCCCATATAGCGTCTCATATGACCTGCTGCTGTTGGTGAAATGGGCTGTAAACAAGACCAGCCTTCAATTACATGATGTAATGACCAATAAATCAACAGTGATTACATGGTAAAGAGCATGTTGATACAGCAGTGGTCATTAATATTTATTTGCTCACTCTGACATCTTTCACGTCCGCTTGCGCTATAAAAAAGTTAGAGCAGGTCGAAGGCGGTTCCAGATTAAATGAGCATATTTTCAGTGAGTAACTCAGAAATATAGCATCTCTAATTGAAACAAATGTGTAATGATGAAGACGTCAAAGGTGTATGGTGTTAAAATATCCTTTTGTTCTCTGTAAGAACACTGAATATTTTTAATCTTCCAATACAGACCATACTGAAACTTTTCATGCCCTGGCTGTAATGAACAGCTCATTAAGAGGCTGCAAAGAACTTGATGGAGGATCATTAATCTGAATCCGGTATGTTGGAACAGGAAACATTTAAAACATGCAGGGCAGTGGTACTTGAGGACCAGAATTGAGACACATGAAATGTTATTATGCAGAAGTTTTACATTGCCTAGAATAAGTATCAGGAGAGCTCTCACTGCAGAGCATTATCATAGCAATGAACAATTTGTTTGAATTACTGATACAGCTAGCCGCCGCCTCCTTAACCTATCATTATCAATTTGCATATGCGTTCGCACCAACAGTCTGCAGAGCTGCCCTTTCCAAATGCCACAAAAGGTCAGAAAGCAATGAGTCAAAGTGCCATTCTGTCTGGCAAGGAGGCTCCATTTCACATCTTATCTCATGCATGAATATTGTAAACAGTAAGCGAAACAAAGAAGTCGTTGAGAATGAATTGTTATGTGATTTGCTGTTTTCTTGTCACTTGTTTGATTTAAGAGTCCCGACCTGTGCTGCTCCAACATACGGCCTGATATTTCAGATTTGATTATCTGAAGAGCTCAGATTTGTAAAGCAGTTGGTGGTGAGTTTCCAGAGAAATGTTGATGTTTGCTGTTTTTACAGCATTTGAATCAATACAAGGCCAGAGTTTCCTGATGAAGGATAAAGTCAAAGGTCTCGGTCTGACGGCCTCCTGATGAAGAACAGATATACTGATGCTGATATCTAACAAAGATTTTCTTCTGCCTTCTCCTTTCTCAATTCATCCTCATGCCATTATTATATTAGATCACAGTTTCTCAAATGAGTGTACGTGAGAAATTAAAAGAAATAAAACTAAAATAGCATCTGTGTAAAATTGATGATAATCCTGTAATATCATTGAAATATAAATTTAAGCTTATAAACTAAAATTTATATTCTGTAATATAGGTGCAGTGTAACTAAGTCAATGACAAAAAACAAAACAAAATAAAAACCAACAAGAAACAACGCTTTGTGTGAAGCTTTAAAAATGCAATACTGCTGTTGTTTAATATGTGCAGTAATTCTTACAAATTTGACATTTAATTTTAGTTCATTACAACAAACCCAGGACATTTGACACGATCTGGCTCATACCCAGTAACATTACCTGTCAATCACTGGTCCCAGTAAAAACATGAAACAATTCATGGTTAAATCATAACAGTGATGCTGCTGATAACAAGAGTCGAGAACCAAAGAAAGGAAAAGTAGAGCCAAACATCCTACCACAGGCTGAAGTTTTTATGCAAGTCACAGTTTTGTGCTATCAAAAAATAATGAGTGAAACCTTTTAAATAATGGTTCCCCTCCTAACCAGGGTGTGTGAGCAGGTCTGGGAATCCATGTCCTGATTTGAAATCTGTTGCTGCCATACAACTTCTTAACTGAATGTAACACCAAAAACCCCCTCTCTCTTTGTTGAAATGACAGAAAGGTCTCCAATCTTATTCAGGTTCCCCTGCATCCAGGATTTCATCATTTCTATCTATCTTTACAGATGGATTGTTCCAGAGAGAGGCATACTCTTGTCTATACTGGAACATAAGCATCTTGTGTAACTTAGCCAGTATTGGATTATTTTCCCATACAGTCAGCTTAGCTGCAGCATTTTGTGACAAAGTTTTAATGGGTTTAAATGGGGGAGTGATTTCCTTTTCTATTTCTGTCCATTCAAGTTATGAGCTATAGCCAGTCCAGTGTCAGGCTAATTTTGCCATTTCAAATGCTACATTATAAAGTTCCACACTGGGTAAGACTAGGCCTCATTTCCTCCTTGCTTCATGAAGTTTTTGCATGGTAATTCTAGGTTTCTTTCCATTCCACAAATAGTCCATAACCTGATTATACTGCTTGAAAATTCCTCTAGGAATTGTCACAGGCACCATCAGTGAGATGTGTTTAAACTTAGGGGCAACAACCATTTAATTGCATTGACTCTTCCCATCAAGGCAAGGCAAGTTTATTTGTGTAGGACAATTCAACAATGGGGTGATTCAAAGTGATTTACAGAATACAAGAAGCATAACAAAAAAAAAAAAAAAAAAAAAAATTAAAAAAAGGAAAAAGAAAGAACATTTGATAAAAACAGTATTAAAACATGATGAATTAAAAAAAATTCAACCATAAAAGAAACTTATTTTAGAATTACAAAACTATTGAAATGCAGTAGAGAACAGATGGGTCTTTCATTTGGATTTAAATAAACTGTTTCAGCTGATCTGAGGCTTTCTGGGAGTTTGTTCCAAACATGCGGAGCATAGAAGCTGAATGCAGCTTCTTCATGTCTGGTTCTGACTCTGGGAACAGGATCCAGATGACCTGAGGGTTCTGGTAGATTCATACTGGGTCAAGAGGTCACTGATGTACTTTGATCCTAAACCATTCAGAGCTTTATAGACCAACAGCAGAACTTTAAAGTCTATCCTCTGACAAACAGGCAGCCAGTGTAAAGACCTCAGAGCTGGACTGATGTGGTCCACTTTGTTATTCTTAGTGAAGACATAAGCAGCAGAGTCCTGAATAAGCTGCAGGTGTATTCAAACATGTCTCATTAATCAATTTGGTCAGAGCATCTTGGTGCTGTGGTACTGTCTAAAACCTGACTGGAAGATATCGTAGCAGTTGTTTTGTGTTTAAAAGTCATTTAGCTGATGAAAAACGGCTTTTTCGTTGATCTTACTTAGAAAAGGAAGATTTGAGATCAGCCTGTAGTTGCTCATTTGTGTCTTGTATAGATTATTATTATAACTGTATCATGATGTTTAAACTAGTTTTTAATGGACATAGTATGTCTCTTGAACCTGCTGTTGATGAACCAAATGCTTGTCTGATATTCTGGATTTTGTCTCCGAAGAATTTGGCAAACTCACTGCAGGCCTTAAATAAAGATCAGGTGCTACTGACACAGGAGGGTTTGTTAACCTGTTGAGAGTAGCAAATAAGGCCCGAGCATTCTCACAGTTTTTGCGAATGATTTCAGAGAAATAGGACTTCCTTACATTTCTCAGTTGTAGATTATTAGAGTGAAGTTTCTCTTTATACATGTCATAATGAACCTGTAGATGTGTTTTTCTCCATATGCGCTCGGCTTTTCCGACACTCTCTTTTTCCATTTTTCACCAGTGTGGAATTTCTCCATGGAGACTTTTTCCTTCCAAAGACAACCTTCACCTTAATAGGAGCAATAGCATCCATAATATTTAACATTTTAGCATTAAAACTAGTGACAAGCTCATTGGCTGAACCCCCTGATAGGGCAGGTGTTGAAGAGAAGACCTGGTTAATCATCCCACTCGTGTTTTCAGTTATACACTGTTTTGTGATCACCTCCATTGAGACATTAGTGTGAACAGGAATTGTACTCTCAAAGAAAACACAGTAATGATCACACAGTCCCACATCACACACAGTAACCTTGGAAAAGTCCAAACCCTTCGAAATCAGTAATCTAGCGTGTGTCCTTTAATGTGGTTGGGCTCTGTTATATCCTCCTGACTACCAGTAGTATAAATTTGTCCTCTGTGGAGGACATTTGTAAACCTGAATATCTCCATCCCCCTGCACACTATTAAACCCACTCATTTTGTTCTCTAAAAAGGACACCCAGGGCTTTTGAATGGTACCACATTTATAGGGGTGGGGCTTTGGGAACATCCTGTTTTTCCTCAAGGAAAATGGCATTCATTACCACAATCACATTTCATAAGAAGAGGAAAAGTAAGTGCATAACTTCTTTTTGTGCAAATGTAGTCCTGAAGTATTACTGTAATATTTCTTTATGATATCTCTTGAGAACACATTAAACCATTTTCTAAATGAATATAACAACATTTTACCACAACATTTAAGAGTTTGAGAATTGTCTTCTATAGTGGACATTTGTAGCTATTTCCTGAATTTTGTTCTGTATTTTCAATTAAGAAGAACAAGTTTCATTGTCAGAGTTTTCTCATTACCCTTCAAACAGTCGGGGGAATAAAAAAAAAATATTGATTAAACAATTTTTTTCTGGTAGTCAGGAGGATATGCTGAGTCAGGCCAAAGGTGTCCAGACTGTTATTTAGGACTTTACTCCCTTTGTCCTGAGGGTTGTCTACATGGATGTTAAATCACCAACAATATTTACACAGTCACAATCTACACAGATTATAGCCAGCAGTTCACTAAAACCATCATAAAAAGCTGCGCAAATGTTACCAGTGTCCTGTTCAGTCTGACCTCACTGGTAAAGCAAACGAGCAGGAGCTTTTAAAACTAGCTGAAGTTGGGAGTGTATATGTTGCTTAGATTTAACTTAATTCCGTTAACTATGGCCTCTGCACATATAAGCCTTCCTTCCTCATCTTCATCCTGTTTTAATAATACAAAGCTCAATTTCTTATGCACCGGAATTGCTACCTAAGCTTCTTATTGTTGAATGCGCTATAGAAAATCTGGCCAACCCAATCTTTTAAGTTTAGCTGCCTCTGTGTCGACCAGGTGGGTCTCTTGGATAAATGTTTGCGCCACATAGGTCTTAAGATTTTAGATAGCTTAAACATTTCCTCCTCTGTACTGGGTCTTTCATTCCATTGATATTCCAAGAACCTATTTTCTCCACCACCTCCTTGGTCAAATCAGGGAAGAATGAAATGTTGTTGCCTTGCCACTTAATCTCCCTCTTCTCCAGCTTTCTCTCCCTTGTTGCGTTCAACGCTCGTTCCCAATTCAGATGGCTGTGAAAGCGGATGATGATGGGTCTCTGTGGCTGGCCCTCGTTAGGCATCGGTGCTAGTGAGCAATGCACTCGCTGAAGCTCGTTTTAGGCCAGATGTATCCCCAGTACATTGGAAATGGCCTTGAAAACACATATTCCTGTAGTGCATCGCTCTCCAGTTTCTACTTTAGGCTAACCAGGCGCAGGTTGAGATGCCTGTCTCTATTAGCACCATCTTGCATGGCTCTCGTGGTTTTTGTTTTGTTTTGCTCAGCCTGGTCAAGCCTCTCATAGATAGCAACAACGTCCGTCTTCATCTTTTGCTGAGATGACTTAACTGATGAAACATCTGACTGCAACTCCTTAAGGATGTCACTAACTTGAACCATTTCCTGCATGCTTTTTGGAGTTGATGGAAACACTGTCATAGGGTCTGTACCAGTAGCTGTTTTGCTAACTTCCAATGCAGAGGTCGTTAATCCCATCTCTACTTAGAATGAATGACCAAGCTTCTCACATTTTCTGTTACTGACTGGTGAATGTGGGCAGCAGACTGTCCACCTTATGTAGCTGAATGTATTTTATAACATGTAAGTTTTGTTTCACAATGACAGAACATATTTTAGTGATTGAGATTGTCATTAATATCATCTCCCTTTTTCTTGAAAATCCTGGGGGGGGGGGGGGGGGGGGGGGGGGGGCTCTGAGCTTGCACTCTTAAGAGTATTAATATCGAATGTGCATCTTCATTCATTTCTGCAAATAGCTTTAATACATAACATGTGGTGTGAAAGGGAATAGTGGATTGTGCACAAATGTCTCACATTTCACATAATTTCCTTGATTTTACTCTGTACTGTTGGTGTCGCCGTTTCCTGTTTTTCTAGATTTTGTGCATATGAAAGGGTCAGAGTTAGCGTGAAGGTAGGGATATTTTCCCGCCAAGTTTGGTTTTCATTAATCCCAAAAGTTGACTACGATTGGCATATGCCAGCTTTTGTTCCTATGCCAGCTTGATAAATGAGGCCCCTGCTCTCTAACTTTCTAACTTTGAAGCATAAAATGCAGACCTCTCCATCAAAACCAAAAGGGGTGGGTTTAGTAAAACCAGAATTAGGTACAGTAAGCTCCCTTGACTGCACCCTTGATCCCTGTTTCCAGCCCTTTATGATTTTAGGAATGTCATGGCCCATGCTCATCTGCAATCAGTGCTTCCTGTTGACCATATTCGGACCCCTAATTGACACCGCTGTTAGGATGGCGCAGCTGAAGGACATCAAACCATCACCTCACCTCCATATAACCACCACACGGACATCCAGTCATCGCTGGATTATACTACTCATCGTGGTAACCAGCCGTGCATATTATCTGATTCTGGCGTGTCTAATTGATACTAACCTGTTGACATCTCTCTCCCAAGAACCTGCCCGAACCTCGCCTGCATCCCGGAAAGTTCTGTCTGCCCGCTCCAGCCCGTCCGTTCAGCGAACCCTGCAATCTCCTCTGCACAATTCAATAAACTGTTCTTTCATCATTCTCCGTAAGCTTCACTCCTTGGATCCATACACCACCCCATGACAAGGAACAGTTTTATTGTTTGAACAACCATCCAAGGAGAAACAGGTACGAGTTCTGCGGGATTCAGGTATGTCTCAGACTGCTATCCTTGCCAATACATTGCCTTTTTCTGATACATCTTATGCTGGGTACAGCATCATCCTCCAAGGGGTAGAGATGGGATACACAACCCGACCAGTGCATTTGGTGCTTCTCAAAACTGATCTGGATATGTAAACTTTTCTGATTGTTGTGTTTTCAGTCGCCACTTCACAATGTTTCTCTTCTTTTAGGAAACGACATTGCTGGTGGCAGAGTAATTCCTGCCCTTGAGGTTCTTAATGTCCCGGTAAAACCTGGTATCAAAAACAACATTACCCCGACGTGTGCTAACTCGTGCCCAGGAATGTAAAAAGAAAAGAAAACAAGCTGATGTTGATTTGCCAAAATGTTCTCTTATGTCACTTCTTTCAGGTTGAGCTTTATGGGAGGGTACTGCAGAGGGCACAACAGCTGGCGTGAAAGACCAGACGACTCTGCAACCCCCTGTTGACCCCACACTTCCAGTTTCACGAGCAGAGCTGAGTGCCGAGCAGAAGAAGGATCCTACATTGAAAAAATGTTTAGATGAAATAGTGAGCGTCAAGTAAGCAAACATTAGGTCTAATGACATTTACAGTGAGAACATTTTGATGCAACCCTGGTACCCAGTTGTAATCCCAGATTCTGACTGGAATGTAGTCAGTCAGACTGATGTACCATTGCTTTTTTGACATCAAGTGTTACACTTGGTGTATGACAACAACTGGTCTGGACTTATAGCTAAAAACGTGCCAATGAGTGCTGAGACATTTCTACTGGCCTGGTCTAAAAACCAATGTGCTTAACCATTGTCATAGCTGCCACACTTGCCAGTTTGTCAGGATACTGAATCAATCCATTCTTCGCATCCCACTCCATCCGATCCCTGTTGTGGGTGAACCATTTGAGCATCTCATCATAGATTGTGCCGGTCCTCTTCCTCATACCATATGGGGCAGCATGGCTCAGTGGGTAGAATGGTCGTCCTGTAGGGTTGCTGGTTTGATCCCGGAGAGTTCATGTCAAGGTGTCCCTGAACAAGACACCGAACCCCTAATTGCTCCTGATGGGTCGTGGTTGAGCGCCTTGCATGGCAGCTTTCGCCATCAGTGTGTGAATGGTGAATGTGACGTACATGTAAAGCACTATATAAGTACAGACCATTTACCATTTATACCAAATCAAATTCCCTGTTCCAGAAACCTGGAAAGTTTTCTTGGGAAGACAGGATATTACTGCAACTTTGCCACAGTGGTACATCCTCTGACGTCTTTGTGGACTCCAGCATGCCAACATGCATTTGAGAGCGCAAATTCTCTGCTGGTGCATGCTCCAGTTCTTGCTGCACCTGATCTGACCAAGACCTTTAAACTTGATGTAGACGGCAGTGCTGTAGGAGTAGGTGCCGTACTACTACAAAGTGGCAGTGACGGGACTGATCACCCCTTTTCCTACTTTTCCCACAACTTTAATCAGCACCAGCTACATTATTCTATAATTGAGAAATAAACGCTGTCTTTGCTCTTGGCGCTACATCATTTTGATGTATACGTTGGATCCAGTCTTGCAACCAATCAGGTGTTCACTGACCACAACTAACATTTCTGGCTTGAATGTACAGCTATAATCAACAACTAATGCAGTGGGCTCTTATTATACATGAATTCAACCTTGAAATTCGACATAACAAGGGTTGCGGCCAATCTGTTTGCAATGCCCTCTCCTGTACCTGGTGTAAACTATGTATGGTTGTTCCCTTGTTTGGATTGTGTGATGTTGTAAACCTTGAGCTCTGTGTTTTGATGGAGGGGGTGTAATAGCCCTGGGCCTGTTGGCCTGTTGGACCTTTGTGTAAATGGAAGATCCATCTGCTCTGTGATTGGTCAGTCATGATAAATAATTGCTATGTAAGCACCTGATCACCTTCATTCTGGAGAGCTTTGTCATTTTGAGGCACAATTTGCCATTATGGTAGAGAACTGAGTGCGAACAGCTCAGTTTGGCCACTGAGGACTGGGTTTTGCTGTCTTGAAACTTGTTTGCGGTAGACTTACAGATCTTTACCTTTTATTTCTTGTATCTGCTACTTCCTGCCCTTGTTTACACTATGTCATTTAGAGCAGACACAATATTTAAACATTAAGTTTATAAATTAAAGTAATGTATTTGTGGACTGGCTGGGTTATTTGTCCATAGCAAACACAGGATTATTTTATTCAAGGATTTCTGTGATTAAAAATGACTGTTATTAGATTTGTTTAAATTTAAACTTCATTGTCAGCATCACATCTATTAAACAAACAACAACAACAGCTATATACCCAACACAACAATCTTGACGTTATTCACCTCACTCCACCCTTTACACATAAGTTCTGGTACCACTCAGTGGGGTCTTTAGTTTTGTTTTGAAAGCAAAAATGGCCCTCCTGCACCTCAGAGCTTCGTGCCCCGTCCTGAGGCCAGTGGGGCTAGGCAGTCATGGAGTGGCTGTGTAGCGTCCTATCCTATTGAAGTTCCAATGCATGAAACAACTAGTTGAGTGAAGTTGGGTATAGGATGACCTTACATGTTTGCAGTGATCTTAGTCACCTTTATGAGTTTGTTGTAACAAGATCATGTTGAGGAAACTAGTAGAATAATACAGTAAAACTGGCTGAATGGTGTTTTAATATAGTAGTAGTATAAAGTGAGAAGCCTGAAGACCTAAAGACCTTCAAGTTTCCAAATGACTGATTGACTGGCTTCACATCAATATTGTCTAGACAACAGGGCAGTCTGACTGAGCCGCATACACTGTCCATCCCTAGAAACATAAGTCATACATTTTATTATCTGGTTGGAGCTCTTTTATCTCTGATTCCAGCAACATTCTAGGTGGCATCATCGATAAGCTTCAGCAACGTCAATAAATTTATTTCTCTCCAGAGTTGCATAAAATTTTCTCCAGGATCTTGTAGTGATGACGGCAGAGTTGGACCTCCTGCACATCCCAGGTCTCGAGTGGACTCTGTGGTGGCCAGTCCATGTGTAAAAATGATGTCTTGTGCTCTCTGACCCACTCTTTCATAATCTAAGCCCCATAAATCCTGGCATTGTTGAAATAAGGCTGTGCCATTAGGGAAGACGGAATAATCTGCTCATTCAATATATTCAGGTAGTCGCAAATGTGTCACAAAGGTCACACAAATGTCATCCAGGAGACATGAGATTGTTTCCTGTTAGTCAGGTTTTCAATTATTATCTGCTGTTTCTTTTCATCACTGTTTGTCTGTCTGTTTTCTGTCTGTTAGCAACATAACTCAAAAAGTTATGGACAGAGTGGGATTACATGTTCAGGAAAGTCAGAAATGGAATAAGGAATAAGTGATTATGTTTTGGGGGAGACCCAGTCCAGGAATTTTTTAAGGATTCTTTACTATTGGGAGACAGGGGTAACGCATCAGGTAATACCCAGAATTATTAGCATATATATATATATATATATATATATATATATATATATATATATATATATATATATAATTAGATTAGATTAGACTTTATTATCTCACAGTGGAGAAATTCACTTGTTACAGCAGCTCTTGTTATAGAATAAAGTGCAGAAAGACAGAATAAGGAATAAGAATATATATATATATACATACAAGATAACATCATGGCTGATATTATAATCTGACATTGTTTGAGCCAGATCATGTTGATATTCTGGCTTTGGTGATTCAGAGTTCAAAATATACCGGGTCCTGGGTGGGCTGTTAGGCCTTTTGGGGTTTTTCTCAGGTGAGTGACTCTATGGCTCAGGACTCTGAGTTGCTGTTGTCTAGTTGTTGAATAATAATATATGTTTTACTAAGGTACAATTTATTTAATCAAGACAGTTTGGCACCTTCTTGAAATCAGAATATTAAAGTTTAGGTGTGTTCTCATCTCTCAGAGAGCTTTGGATGGGGGTCATTTAGTCTTTAAAAGAAGGTTTTTGGTTCACACATTGTACACACCGACTCATCCAACGTGTCTTGAACTCTGATAATCTGCCGTTTACTCAGTGTCTCATCTTCATCGGCTTCCTTCTGAGCCACAACCTAAAAGGATTTAATTCTGTCATTTTCTGCACAGTTTGTATTTCTCTATAATCCTTTATGACTTTATAACTCAAGCAGAATCTGCTCCTTCAACAGTTATCTTCTCTCACATTTCTTGGAAACGTTCCCATTCCAGAACACTTTAATTTGCTTCTCCTGTCAGCTCGTGTTTTATTTCGTCTTTCTTTTATGACTTTAATCATCTCTACAAGTAATGCTGTTAAAACACACTAATCTCGCAGAATGTGAGAATATTTTTTCCTACCAGCATGGAGGCTGGTCTAGCTCTTACCCTTCCCGGCCCGTTTCCTTCTGTCTCCTGGGACATCTTAATTTTCAGTTTCTCATGCCAGCTCACAGATGGAGGCACTGGGACAAATTTAAATACATCCAGAGACCACTTTATGTGTTATTGCTTCTCAGAGACAATTCCCTGATGAAATAACCCTTTAAATTGCAAAGTGAGAGACTTGTTAATGTTTTGCCACTTCATCATCTGCCACTTTTAAAATCAGTCATCCAGTCAGTATACAATCAGCATTTCCTTCCACTCCAGGAGAGAAGCATGGTCGTTATGTTTCCTATCAAAGCCATCATTTAGGGAGTTAATTGGGCTCAGGACTATTTCTGACATAAAGGTAATCCAGTTGTCTTTTCTCTTCTAATACTTCATACACATTGTGCCCTCTTTTATTCTTTTCTTCCTTCTGCATTGCATCCTCTTTTTCTCTGGGCTGTTAGCTTAGCATGATGAGGCGGTTTGCACACAGTCAGAGGAAAACAGCACTGACAGGCTCAATGTGGATAATGCAGCTTTTAAAACCCAAGCTGCCTCCTCAAATGAATCCTAACAACCTGTCTGCTGTAACAGCCTACAACACATTTCAGGATCAAGCTGCAGATATATTTCTGGAGAAGCCTTGGAGAGGTGATGTTCAGGAAGAAGACCAGACTCGGTTTGTCCTGAGATCAGGGCTCTATCAGGTCAGCTTTATCACTGACCTGCTGAGTCTGAATCTTTCTCCAGATGATTTTGAGATGTATGGTTTATAACGATGCAGCAATTTGATGATTACAATATCAATAGTTGATTCCAGTTTTGACCAAAATCTATAATCAAGATAAATAGTTATTCTGATCATAGTTATTATTATGTTTCTATTATCTATTATTATCTCTTCTAATAGATAATATTGGTTTGACTGAAAGTTTACTTGTGGGGTATATCAAGGTTCCATGCTGAGCTCTAAACTATTTAGATTGTACATACATGAATAATACATCAATAGCGGGGCTAAGATGTTAAAGTTTACTTCATTCACAGATGACACTGATTTATATTGCTCTAATAAAAGTTTAGAACAACTTCTGAGTACAGTGGAAAGAGAACTGACAGTCCTAAAAACAATGGTTTCACTAAGAAATGATAGAAAAATCTTCAACCGATCAGATTTTCAGGAATCAATCAACGGAATATTCATCAAGCTGTACACTCTGAGATTTTACCATTTAGCCGAGCTGAACTTCACACTGATTATGTACAAACATCAGGTCTTTTTTTTTTTTTTTTTTTAAAAAGAAAGGTTAAGGACACATATATATAAAAGAATGTGTTAATCTGTTAGACATGAAAACTTGTGGAACAATTGGAAAAGGTGTTCTACTGTGGTGGGAGTCCTGTAGGGAGAGCTCTAGGAATATAAAGTACCGGAACCCCTTGCCCAGACCCTGTACAACCGGTGCTTGAGCTTGGTCCACAACCGTTTCCAGTGAGGGTTGGGCTCCTTCAAGGTTGCCCTTTGTCAATGATTCTGTTAATAACGTTTATGGAAAGAATTTCTAGCATATAGGGACTGAGAGCATCTGGTTTGGTGGACTCAGGTTTGGGTCTTTTTGCAGATGATGTAGTTCTGTAGACTTCATTAGGCCATGATCACCAGCTCTCACTGGAATGATTTACGACCGAACGTGAGGTGGCTGGGATGAAGATCAGCACCTCCAAATCCTCAACTGGAAAAGGGTGGGGTGTCTTCTCCTGGTCAGGAATGAGATCCTGTCCCAAGTGAAGGGCTTCAAGTATCTGAGGTTTTGTTAACAAGTGAGGGAAGGAGGGAGCAGGAGCGCAACAGGTGGATCAGTGCAGCACCTGCAGTGATTGAAATCTAGCTTTGAAATACGTATTTTAAAAAATAGATTTTTAAATAAAATAGATACTGACATCTAGTGGTTAATTTGGAGATAGCAACCATCTCAAACACCATCATCCAGCATTTGTGACAATAACAAAACCAAATCTATGACAACAAGCCTGAAAGAAGCCCAAACATGGAAAATGAAACCGTCCTCCCTTGTTGTCTGAGAAAACACCGTGCAGTCAGCAAGTAAACAGCATTTACTGTCAGTCCTTCAGAGGAGATCTTCTGTTGCATATGGACATAAAACCTACTAAATTTGTAAGTGTTGTACACAGCCTTTAAAATAAGCCTGAATCCAGACTTTGAAATGACTCTTTACCAGTGATTGGAGTCAAATAAACAGCGTTACTTTTTTCAGTAATCTAATTACTCTTTCCATGTTACAATGCTGTTACTGTTACTGAACTGTCAGCACATTACTATTGTGAGACAATATTCATTTTTCTTTTGGGTGAGTGATATGACTAAAACTGGAGAATACACTCAATGTTTGAATAGAATAGTTGCTGTGTTGTGTTGTGACCAGGCGCAAGAGAAGTCGGTCCGCACCATTTATCACAAAGTTTTCACTCTATTTAATAACGGGGCGATCAGTAGGGGCATCAGCCAGATGACCCGCTCAGATCTGACAGCTTGTTTGGTGAGAATACCCCTTTTAAAACATGGGTGGCGCAAACAAATTTGAGTTGGTTTTCTGAGAAACTTAGAAATTGTTCCAACCTGATAAATAATGTTGATGTGTGGCTCTTTATTTGTTCAGTGGATAACTTCACATTAATAAGATTCCTCAAACAGCGAAGTTCTGTTACAATCCAACTGATTGTCTTTTTATCTTAAGAGACCTCCAGTGGGCACTGTTGCACTTTGCAGACTACAACCTGAAAGAAATGTGAACAACATTATGGTTTCATTATTAACGTTTTATTATTTTTATTATCACCTAAAGGTTCCATGCCTCTTTTGTTTTGGTAAAGCCTCTTTCCACTGGCAAATGCTTTCCTCCTCCACCGCTCGGCCGACGGTAAAGAAGCGAATCCAGTCAGTGTGTGCAGCCACACACTCAAACGACCAGGGGTCAGTTGTTCAAATGTAAGCTGATCGGATTGGATCAAATCTTGAAAATGGGTAGTTCAAACGGAAAAGAAGGATTCTGAAATTGGATTGGATTATGCAATCCAATTCTAGTTGTGATCTGGATAAAGCCTTCAGTTTGTGTTGTTCAAAACTTTTGAGTAGGATTTGGATAATTCTGCTTCAAAAAAACAGGATTATCCTAATCCCAGCAGGGGGCAGGACTTCAAGGCAGTTTTCAGGAAAAAAATGTAAATGTAAAACCTCAAATTTGATCAAGTAATAGAATGTTTTTAATTAGTGCATATGCTTATACTTATATGTTGCACTTGACTTGTTCAACCGTTACAGTGATAAAGTGGTTAAAATAGGCATTGGCTATTTATTAAGCCTTTCAGCATAATAAAGCAAGAACAAAACATGACATCATCATGACCCCATGAAACAAACCCCCAAACGAATTTCAATATCAAACACAAATAAAATAAGAACCAGTCAAAAATATTTTCTAAAAATTCCATCCCTCACTACAGTCATTCCCTTAAGCCTGGTACACACATAACGATTTTTTTAATCTTATGAGATTTTTTATCTGGTCGAGACCTTACATTTGAAGATAAAAAAAATCAGTTTTGAACGTACTGTGTGTGGTGTGCTCCGAAAATGTAATCACAGAACAACACACACATGACAATGGTGTCCCGCAACTCATCTACAATCTAGTCCTCCGAATCAGACAAACGTCGAAATGCAGAAGAAGAAACAACAATTGGCAAAAAATGAAGAAGAATCATAGTAATTTTGTTCAAAGTTCTGGTAATCTGGATTTGGTAATCTCAAAAGCTGTGATTCTGGATCAGGGTCAGGGGCGTTTCCTGGACCTGGGAACATTAGGGGCTGAGCCCACCAGCTCGTAAAGAAATCTCACTGAACCAACACAGTAAAAACGGCTTTTTATTTAAGCTTTCTTGAGCATTGTCACTTTGTTTAAAGCCAAATACTGTAATATGTGCTTCAATATGTATTTATTTTCAATCTTAAACATGACAATGTAAACAAGATCTCTAAAATCAGCATTAAACTTTTACTTTTCCAGACATCTGGTGTTTATCTCCACAACCTGCTCTTTAGTACACATCTTCTGCAACAAAAGGATGAACGTGAACTGTTTTCAGTCACTTGTAATTTTCAGAATAAAAATCATGCTTCAGTATTTACTGTACCTCTCTATCATCTCATCTGTCTCTTCCTTCTTTCCCTACAGGCTTCATCACTTGTTTTCCTTCCATTATTTCCCTTCTTTCCTTCTTTCACTTGCTGTTTTCCATCTTTACTATTACTACTTTTTCAGTAGTATAGTCTAGTTTAAACTAGTGTTATACTCTGATTTTTCCTTCCCAGTCTCGAACACCCCTGTCCTGGAGCAACACACACATACAAGAACCACCAACCTCATTAATACATAAAGTAAACACACATACAAAGGTGAGATCATGAAAGACTGGTTTTGTAATCCAAATATAAATGTATTGTGAATAACATAAAATGTAAAACACTCTTTAAAATTCTTTAACTAATCACCAGCCAGTGACCTGGAGGTGAACAAAAACATCAGTAAATAAATTTATAATAAAACTGTTCTTTATTTATCTATATTTAAACTAAAGCAGCATTTAGAAACCAAACATCCAACACTAATGGGAAAGCCGTTTCCATCTACTACAACACAAATGCATGCACACGTGCGCGCACACACACACTCACAGCAGTGAAACTGGTTAAACCAGTGAAACACTTAGACTTCACCACAGGATTTAATGCAAATGTGTAGAACAGAAAAGGGCAAGGCTAACGGTTTAGTACAGCTAGCTTAACCTTCGAAGTATCAAGTACTGTCACAAATGATCTGCCTAATGTTCATTTAATTTTAAGATGCACAGGGTTTAAATTATTACCTGTTTCGTGTGTTGGCCAGAGTCTTGCTGCCCATTGGCAGCGACCACAACTGAAGAGTGTCTCTCTTCTCTAAATAAAAAACCGTCGGATGTCCATTTTTGACCGCTAATAATGACCACTCAAAATAACACCAGAGTTCAGATTAGGGATAAAACGCCGGGCTGTAAGCCAACACAGAGGATTCCCCACTTCCATAAAATTCCTCTGTGATTGGTCATACTGTACCTGTGTTGCATTCACATAACCCAGGAAATTACAAAACTACCATCTTCTTTAATGTCATAAGGCAGCTTAGAGAATGTAAACTTATTCCTTTTGGGATGAAAAACATTCGGGGCTTGATGTGAAATGTTCGGGGCTAGAGCCGGGAATGCCCAGGCCAGGCAACGCCCCTGATCAGGGTGATCCAATCCAATGCTGCTTTGAGCAACTGGGATAAAAGTAAGATTATGTGATCCTCCATCATGAAAAATGGGATTCTCAAATCTGGATAGCTTTTATCCAGATTAAATCTTATAAAAAACTGGCCCCAGGGGCTTAAAACCTTCTGTTCCTAAGATATGCATGTCATGTTCACAATGAGCGCACTTTATTAAAGATATTATATGAAATAAAACACACAACAAGATATACAAAATAACTCATGAGTTATATAAAAACCCTGTGGCCTCCATCATATGCAGTGACACTGTATCTTCTCCTTTCTCTCCTTTCTCTCCTTTTCTTCAGAGGCACAAAACAGGCCTGTCTGTTATCACCCCTCATCTTTGCAATCGCCATTGAACCCCTAGCCATTGCAATTCTGTTACACCCTCTCCTGGTCCAGCCTTGCTCCACAGCCACCAACCCGGATTACTCATTGATCACACCTGCTCCAGTCAGTCCTTCCCCAATCTCCAGATAAGTCACAGCTGGTCCCAATTCAGTCACTGGGCTTTATATGCACCAGCCTCACAGTCACTCCTTGTCGTACCTTGTTCGCACCAGCATGGATCAGTGTTCTCTCCCTTTCCAGTTTCATGGTTTAAAGTTGCCCAGTCAGCTCTCTCAGATATTAAAGGAGTCCAACTGGATCACCAGGAAAATAAGTTGTTTTTCTATGCAGATGATATACTACTAGTCTCATGTATCCCCCAAATTGGTGTTCCAGTATTTGAGTCCTTGACTGATAGCTTTTCACACATATTTGGTTATAAAATTAATTAGACCAAACCTGAAATTATGCCAATATCTACAACAATTAAAGAATCACTTAGTTGTGGGTGGCAGTTCAGATGGGTCTCCTCGGGCATGGCTTATCTGCGAATTAAACTTCCATCATTAGGGAAATGATGGAGGTTAACATGTTGCCTGTCATCCAAAAAACGCAATAACTAATACAGAACTAGAGCAATTTTAATATATCTCTAATCCATAAAATAAATTTAATTAAAATGCTCATAATACCCAAAGTCAAATATATAATGTACATGTTGTTCAATCGTAAATTATATTTCTTAAAAGAAGATGGTGGGCTCTCCCTTCTTAGACTAGATTGGTATCATTGCTCCTTTTCGTTAGTAAAGCTATCCAAATATAAACTACCCCCCCAAAGAGCACCTGCATCCAAATTGAAAATGCGATAACTGCCCTTTCATATTGACACACTTGTCCTCTTCAGGAAGGCTAATACAACGAAATTGGAGAGACTCAAATTGGCATGGGAAAGAGATATTGGGAAGACCATTTCAGAACAACAAATATCAGGTTGGCACACTTCGGCAAGAGAAATTCCAAACAGAATGGGCTTCTTAAAACAGAGGAATAATGATCTTTGCCAGCATTGCCTCGCAAAATTTGGAACAATGCAACACATGTTGTATGACATGGTTAAAGGCTTGTGGGAGAAAATTAGGTGTCTTGTGAATGAACTCTTTAAAACTTCCTTAACCATTCACCCAGTCATATGTCTGCTAGGCATGATACCTAAAAACCCTCAAATAAGGACTTGCAGCAGAAAAAGGTGCTGACTGGCCATGCTAGGATTGTGCAACAATGGAAAGCAATCACTCCATCATCATTTGAGCACTGGATGGAACTGATGTCTAATATAACAATTACATCCAAACTGTCCAGAAGACAAGACTTATTCTTCAAAACATGGAGACCCTGTCTGGATTACATTAACAAATCTTTACTACTGATGATTCTGTTTACTTTGTCCATCCCACATTGTGTGGTCAAATGCTACCCAAGGATATGTGCAATTACATATGTGTACTTTTATTTTATATGTCACCTTTAGCTCATCCACTCTCACACAGTGTATTAACCAGAATTAAACCTGTTGAATGTATGTTGTATCACCTGTTTATGATAGCTGAAGGACATAAATGAGGTTGGTGGGGGTCAGAGGGTTAAGATTATGTTATTAAGGTTCTGAAAATGTTCTTCAAATGTACTTCAACCTTTTGCTTTGTTTGTGAATTGTTGGAGACACACACACACACGCATATATATATATATATATATATATATATATATATATAAAGAGGGAGAGAGAGAGAGATAGAGAGAGATGGTTGTGTGAGAAAATCCCAGTAGATCAGCAGTTTCTGAAATACTCAGACCAACAACCATGCCACGTTCAAAGCCATTTAAATCTCTCTCACATCACACTCGCGCACGCACGCGCACGCACACACACACACACACACACAAAAAACAAAACAAAAAAAAAAATGGTGTGGAATAAACACTGCTGAATACCACATACAGTATAGGATAATAACCATGGAAATATTGATTTTATGCATAAGGGTCACTTTAAGCAGAGTTTTTCCTGACCAAGAAAAATAAGCAATTAAGGCCAATGACCTTAATTGTTAAGGTCAATTAAAGGCTCTCTCTGGACCTTTAGAAAGTTTGTTGTTATGCTGATTTACAAACAAACCTGAAATTAAAGAAGAACTAATGGTATAAAAATGTTTTTGAATTTAACTGGTCTTTAGAAATTTAAAATTTGTTAAGAAGTGCTTAAATGACTTGAGCAGCACAGCATCAATAAGGGGAAAAGCTCTGAAAACCTGAGGAAAATGTAAAGATACAATATGATCAGAGCTTGTCATGTCAAAGTGCTGACCAGGTCACCATTTTAGAAATGTCTTGGTCAAGCCTAGTTACCATGCATGCTAAAGATTATGACACAAATGATCTAAAACGTTTGTTTGCCTTAGATACTCTGTTCTGCAACTTCATTGTTACTGCCCTGATTTAAATTCATTTGTGAGCTTTTGTCTCCCCCATGTGGTTAGACAGGGAATTACACCTTAGTGACATCAAAGAGCCATATTCAGTCAGGATGGAGATAGATAGATAGATAGATAGATAGATAGATAGATAGATAGATAGATAGATAGATAGATAGATAGATAGATAGATAGATAGATAGATAGATAGATAGATAGATATGATTCTGCCCTGATTTATATCACTGATGACACTGATGAAAAACAAATTAATAAATCTGAAACTAAAATATTGAATGCACAAGATCTGAAAGTCATAGTTTTCACTGAAAATTACTCATAAGAAGATTTTAAGATCAAAAGAACATACAGTATGATCAGCAGTAACGCAACAGGTTGCCATTTATACCTTTAGGTATATTTCTACCAAAAAACATGATATATATACATAAAGTCCTGTATGACTGTATGAATTCTAAATTTAGGGGACTGTGGGTAATATACAAGTATACTGTCTAGTAAGTGATTACGGACTGAGGATGCTGTCAGTGCACTAAAAGATGACTTGATGCTACAAGACTGGGATGTTGTCTATAGGGAAACAGAAGTAGACATGGCATACAACATTTATTTATATATGTAAATCATCATATGATAAAAATTGCCCACTTATCATTAATAAAAGTTGTAGATATAAAAATTTCCCAAGGTTAACCAAGGGACTACAAAATGCTTGTAAAAAGAAAAATGATCTTTTTAGAAACTTTATTAGATTAGGAACTGACTAATCTGAAAGGAGATAAAAAAAAAGATTAAAAAAAAATTTAACTGACATAATAAGTAACATAAAATCTTATATGCAGAAAAAAAGCTGAATGAGACTAAGAATTATATAAAAGGCATCTGGGAAATATTAAATAAACTAATAGGAAGTGGGACAAAGAAAATGACATATCCAGAGTATTTTATTGATAACTGTGGTGAAGATTATGGCATGAAGGAAGTAGTAAATGGAACAAATAACTTTTTTATTAATGTTGGACCAGAGTTGGCAGCAGATCATAGAAAAGACGCTGTGAGTGGAACATGGATAAGAAATAATCCTCATTCAAACTTACTCTAACTCTAACCTTCTCAGCGGTGGATGCGTAGGAGGTGAAATCTGTTGTCATGACCTGTAAAAAACAAACTGTCTACTGATTGTGATGGTATTGATATGGCAATGATAAAGATAGTTATTGAATGTATTTTAAAGCCACTAACTTATATTTGTAATTTATTGTTCCAAACTGGCTCATTCCCACAGAAAATGAAAATTGCTAAAGTAATACAGTTATTTAAGCAAGGGAACTAACATCAAGACACAAATACCAGCCTGTGTCACTCCTCCCACAATTTTCAAAAATCCTAGAAAAACTTTTTAACAAAAGACTAGAAAACTTTCTGAATAAATACGAAATACTGAACCAGAGTCAATGTGGATTTAGAGCAAAGAGTTCAACATCATTCACAATAATGGAAGCAACTGAAGAAATAATTAATGCATTGGATCAAGGACAACATGCAATTGCTATATTCATAGATTTTAGAAAAGCATTTAACACCATAAATCATTCTATACTTACCGAGAAACTGCAGCTGTATGGAGTTAGGAGACTCTAACTGTAAATGACACAGAATTACTTAATTGTGATGAAAATCACATATACTGTTGATCAAACTTGTATTTTCTTTTTAGTTTATTTTAAAAATGGGATTTTGTAAAAAATGGATCATAATGCCCTCCACAGGGTAAAACCCGGTTATGTTTTTTGTGATATAGAAAGGTTATCTATGTCACAAGAAAATTTTAAAAATCCCACAGCCCCTCCCACCACATGTAAACAGATGTTTACTTGTTTACATGAAGGGATGTGTGCTTAAACGGTGTCATATGTTTGCTAGTTTCAGATTTATATTCCTTCACAGAGTTTTTACAATAGAACAGATTTGTGCTTTTGAGGGGTGTAAAAGTAACACCGGATTTTATTCTTTACTTGCTGATCCTCATCTAATGAGAGACAGCAGCTGAAATCGTAGCAGTGGCAACGTACAGCTGCCACAACCTGCCGCAAGTCTCCACAGCTTTCCAGAGACTGCTGAAGCTGCTGACAGGCCAGTGTTACAGCGCTAACGGCTAAGATATGGTTCAGGACCAGGGATCCAATTACACTGGGACTTTTGAGGGCGCCTTATTTTCGCACGTGAACTGCAACTTCACACGTCACGTGCACGCGCATTTATATAACTGCATGTAGCGCAGTCAAAAATATGGTTACTATTAAAAAGAAGGGAAAGAATAAAGTCCGGCTTTACTTTTACATCCCTCAAAAGCACAAATCCGTCCCATTGCAGGAATACATCATCAGAAACTTTGTGAAAGAATAAACGTCTGTAACTAGCGAATGTACACCATAAAAGCTCACATCCCTTCATATACGTTCATGTATTAAAGTTGGTTGGTTATTCTGACGTTACTACATAAACTAGTGTGCAAACAAGATGCATAAAACAAGCATATATCATGCTAGCAGATGTTAAGCTGTTGCTAGCTTTAATGCTATGTTAAGCTAGCTTAATGTTGCTCTTTTTCTTGAACTTTTAAATGTAAACTGAAAAGAAAATTCTTACATTTTAAAAGTATTTGGCTTTTCTTAGAAGTTCTTATGAATGTGTTTAGTTAACTTGATATTATTAAAGCAAAAAGCATGCATATAATAAGCACGTGTTATGCTAGCAGCTGTCCTACAGTTGCTATTTGTTCGTGTTCCAACTTCCTTTCTCTGAATTCTAAAGCCCACATTTGACAGAAAAGACTCAAGTTTAAGGTGGATTTTTCTTCCATGTAGTGCCACTTAATGTGAGTTCATGTATTAAAGTTGTTTGGTTATTCTGACGTTACTACATAAACTAGTGTGCGAAGAAAATGCATAAAACAAGCATATATCATGCTAGCAGATGTTAAGCTGTTGCTAGCTTTAATGCTATGTTAAGCTAGCTTAATGTAGCTCTTTTTCTTGAACTTTTAAATGTAAACTGAAAAGAAAATTCTTAAAAGTACTTGGCTTTTCTTAGAAGTTCTTATGAATGTGTTTAGTTAACTTGATATTATTAAAGCAAAAAGCATGCATATAATAAGCACGTGTTATGCTAGCAGCCTTCCAGCAGTTGCTATTTGTTCGTGTTCCAACATCATTTCTCTAAATTCTAAAGCCCACATTTGACAGAAAAGACTCAAGTTTAAGGTGGATTTTTCTCACATGTAGTGCCACTTCATGTGAGTTCATGTATTAAAGTTGTTTGGTAATTCTGACGTTACTACATAAACTAGTGTGCAAAGAAAATGCATAAAACAAGCATATATCATGCTAGCAGATGTTAAGCTGTTGCTAGCTTTAATGCTATGTTAAGCTAGCTTAATGTAGCTCTTTTTCTTGAACTTTTAAATGTAAACTGAAAAGAAAATTCTTACATTTTAAAAGTATTTGGCTTTTCTTAGAAGTTCTTATGAATGTGTTCAGTTAACTTGATATTAGTAGAGCAAAAAGCATGAATATAATAAGCACGTGTTATGCTAGCAGCCATTCAGCAGTGCTATTTGCTTGTTTTCCAACATCCTTTCTCTGAATTCTAAAGCCCACATTTGAAGGAAAACACTTAGATTCAAGAAGGATTTTAGTGTTTCCATGTGGTGCCACTTAATGTGAGTTCATGTATTAAAGTTGGTTGGTTATTCTGACGTTACTGCATAAACTAGTGTGCAAAGAAAATGCATAAAACAAGCATATATCATGCTAGCAGATGTTAAGCTGTTGCTAGCTTTAATGCTATGTTAAGCTAGCTTAATGTAGCTCTTTTTCTTGAACTTTTAAATGTAAACTGAAAAGAAAATTCTTACATTTTAAAAGTATTTGGCTTTTCTTAGAAGTTCTTATGAATGTGTTTAGTTAACTTTATATTAGTAGAGCAAAAAGCATGCATATAATAAGCACGTGTTATGCTAGCAGCCGTCCTGCAGTTGCTATTTGTTCGTGTTCCAACTTCCTTTCTCTGAATTCTAAAGCCCACATTTGACAGAAAAGACTCAAGTTTAAGGTGGATTTTTCTTCCATGTAGTGCCACTTAATGTGAGTTCATGTATTAAAGTTGTTTGGTTATTCTGATGTTACTACATAAACTAGTGTGCGAAAAAATGCATAAAACAAGCATATATCATGCTAGCAGATGTTAAGCTGCTGCTAGCTTTAATGCTATGTTAAGCTAGCTTAATATAGCTCTTTTTCTTGAACTTTTAAATGTAAACTGAAAAGAAAATTCTTACATTTTAAAAGTATTTGGCTTTTCTTAGAAGTTCTTATGAATGTGTTTAGTTAACTTGATATTAGTAGAGCAAAAACCATGAATATAATAAGCATGTGTTATGCTTGCAGCCATTCAGCAGTGCTATTTGCTTGTGTTCCAACAACCTTTCTCTGAATTCTAAAGCCCACATTTGAAGCAAAACACTTAGATTCAAGAAGGATTTCAGTGTTTCCATGTAGTGCCACTTCATGTGAGTTCATGTATTAAAGTTGTTTGGTTTTTCTGACGTTTCTACATAAACTAGTGTGCGAAGAAAATGCATAAAACAAGCATATATCATGCTAGCAGATGTTAAGCTGTTGCTAGCTTTAATGCTATGTTAAGCTAGCTTAATGTAGCTCTTTTTCTTGAACTTTTAAATGTAAACTGAAAAGAAAATTCTTACATTTTAAAAGTATTTGGCTTTTCTTAGAAGTTCTTATGAATGTGTTTAGTTAACTTGATATTAGTAGAGCAAAAAGCATGAATATAATAAGCATGTGTTATGCTTGCAGCCATTCAGCAGTGCTATTTGCTTGTGTTCCAACAACCTTTCTCTGAATTCTAAAGCCCACATTTGAAGGAAAACACTTAGATTCAAGAAGGATTTCAGTGTTTCCATGTAGTGCCACTTAATTTGAGTTCATGTATTAAAGTTGTTTGGTTATTCTGACGTTACTACATAAACTAGTGTGCGAAGAAAATGCATAAAACAAGCATATATCATGCTAGCAGATGTTAAACTGTTGCTAGCTTTAATGCTATGTTAAGCTAGCTTAATGTAGCTCTTTTTCTTGAACTTTTAAATGTAAACTGAAAAGATAATTTTTACATTTTAAAAGTATTTGGCTTTTCTTAGAAGTTCTTATGAATGTGTTTAGTTAACTTGATATTAGTAGAGCAAAAAGCATGAATATAATAAGCACGTGTTATGCTTGCAGCCATTCAGCAGTGCTATTTGCTTGTGTTCCAACATCCTTTCTCTGAATTCTAAAGCCCACATTTGAAGGAAAACACTTAGATTCAAGAAGGAATTTAGTGTTTCCATGTGGTGCCACGTTCATGTATTAAAGTTGGTTGGTTATTCTGACGTTACTACATAAACTAGTGTGCGAAGAAAATACATAAAACAAGCATATATCATGCTAGCAGATGTTAAGCTGTTGCTAGCTTTTCTGCTGTGTTAAGCTAGCTTAATGTAGCTCTTTTTCTTGAACTTTTAAATGTAAACTGAAAAGAAAATTCTTACATTTTAAAAGTATTTGGCTTTTCTTAGAAGTTCTTATGAATGTGTTTAGTTAACTTGATATTAGTAGAGCAAAAAGCATGAATATAATAAGCATGTGTTATGCTTGCAGCCATTCAGCAGTGCTATTTGCTTGTGTTCCAACAACCTTTCTCTGAATTCTAAAGCCCACATTTGAAGGAAAACACTTAGATTCAAGAAGGATTTCAGTGTTTCCATGTAGTGCTACTTAATTTGAGTTCATGTATTAAAGTTGTTTGGTTATTCTGACGTTACTACATAAACTAGTGTGCGAAGAAAATGCATAAAACAAGCATATATCATGCTAGCAGATGTTAAACTGTTGCTAGCTTTAATGCTATGTTAAGCTAGCTTAATGTAGCTCTTTTTCTTGAACTTTTAAATGTAAACTGAAAAGATAATTCTTACATTTTAAAAGTATTTGGCTTTTCTTAGAAGTTCTTATGAATGTGTTCAGTTAACTTGATATTAGTAGAGCAAAAAGCATGAATATAATAAGCACGTGTTATGCTTGCAGCCATTCAGCAGTGCTATTTGCTTGTGTTCCAACATCCTTTCTCTGAATTCTAAAGCCCACATTTGAAGGAAAACACTTAGATTCAAAGAGGATTTTAGTGTTTCCATGTGGTGCCACTTAATGTGAGTTCATGTATTAAAGTTATTTGGTTATTCTGACGCTACTACATAAACTAGTGTGCGAAGAAAATGCATAAAACAAGCATATATCATGCTAGCAGATGTTAAGCTGTTGCTAGCTTTTATGCTCTGTTAAGCTAGTTTAATGTAGCTCTTTTTCTTGAACTTTTAAATATAAACTGAAAAGAAAATTCTTACATTTTAAAAGTATTTGGCTTTTCTTAGAAGTTCTTACAAATGTGTTTAGTTAACTTGATATTAGTAGAGCAAAAAGCATGAATATAATAAGCACGTGTTATGCTAGCAGCCGTCCAGCAGTTGGTATTTATTCGTGTTCCAACATTCCTTTCTCTGAATTCTAAAGCCCACATTTGAAGGAAAACACTTAGATTCAAGAAGGATTTTAGTGTTTCCATGTAGTGCCACTTAATGTGAGTTCATGTATTAAAGTTGGTTGGTTATTCTGACATTACTACATAAACTAGTGTGCATGCACTGCAAAAATAAAAAATCTTACCAAGTGTATTTGTGTAATTTCAAGTCAACATAGCTCATCACACTTAGTATAAGACAGAATCATCTGAAGTGTAACATTTAAGTCAGCTATAGGAACTTGTTTTGAGACAATGTATCTTGAAAATCTTATTAAGTGAAATTGACTTAAAAACAACTTGTTTTGAGT